>NW_022589790.1:3697040-3707460 GCF_004348235.1 Phoca vitulina
TGAAAAAGTGCTCAACATCGCTCGGCATCAGGGAAATCCAAATCAAAGCCTCAATGAGATACCACTTCACACCAGTCAGAATGGCTAAAATTAACAAGTCAAGACATGACAGATGTTGGTGGGGATGTGGAGAAAGGGGAACCCTCCTACACTGTTGGTAGGAATGCAAGCTGGTGCAACCACTCTGGAAAACAGTATGGAGGTTCCTCAAAATTTGAAAATAGAGCTAGCATACGACCCAGCAATTGCACTACTGGGTATTTACCCCAAAGATACAAATGTAGGGATCCGAAGGGGTATGTGCACCCCGATGTTTATAGCAGCAATGTCCACAATAGCCAAACTGTGGAAAGAGCCAAGATGTCCAAATGGATAAAGAAGAGGTGGTATATATATACAATGGAATATTCTGCAGCCATCAAAAGGAATGAGCTCTTGCCATTTGCAACGACGTGGATGGAACTGGAAGTTGTTATGCTGAGTAAAATAAGTCAATCAGGAAAGACATGTATCATATGACCTCACTGATATGAGGAATTCTTAATCTCAGGAAACAAACTGAGGGTTGCTGGAGTGGGTGGTGGGGTGGGAGGGATGGGGTGGCTGGGTGATAGACATTGGGGAGGGTATGTGCTATGGTGAGTGCTGTGAATTGTGTAAGACTGCTGAATCACAGACCTGTACCTCTGAAACAAATAATGTAATATATGTTAAGAAAGAAGAAGAAGAAGAAGAAGAAGAAGAAGAAGAAGAAGAAGAAGAAGAAGAAGAAGAAGAAGAAGAAGAAGAAGAAGGAGAAGAAGAAGATAGCAGGAGGGGAAGAATGAAGGGGGCGGAAATCGGAGCGGGAGACGAACCATGAGAGAGGATGGACTCTGAAAAACAACTGAGGGTTCTAGAGGGGAGGGGTGTGGTACAATGGGTTAGCCTGGTGCTGGGTATTAAAGAGGGCACGTTCTGCATGGAGCACTGGGTATTATGCACAAACAATGCATCATGGAACACTACATCAAAAACTAATGATATAATGTATGGTGATTAACATAACAATAATTTTTTTTTTAAAAAAAAGAACCTTTGGGATGCAGCAAAGCCAATACAGTCCTTTCTCAAGAAACAAGAAAATTCACAAATACACAAGCTAACCTTACACCTAAAAATGCTGGAAGAAGAAAAAGAAATAAAGCCTAAACCCAGCAGAAGAAGAGAAATAATAAACATTAGAGCAGAAATCAATGAAATAAAAACCAATAGAACAGTAGAACAGATGAAAGAACCTAGGAGCTGGTTCTTTGAAAGAATTAATAAGATCAATAAACACCTAGCCAAACTTATCAAAAAGAAAAGAGAAAGGACCCAAATAAATAAAATCACAAATGAAGAGGAGAGATCACAGCCAATACCAAAGAAATGCAAACAATTACAAGAACATATGAGCAACTATAAGCCAACAAATTTGGCAATCTGGAAGTAATGGATGCTTCCTAGAAATGTATAAACTATTGAAACTGAACCAGGAAGAAATAGAAAACCTGAACCCACCCATAACCAGCAAGGAAATTTAAGCAGTAATCAAAAAACTCCCAACAAACAAGAATCCAGGGCCAGATGGGTTCCCAGTGGAAATCTACCAAACATTTAAAGAAAAAATAATACCTATTTTTCTGAAGCTGTTTCAAAAAAAATAGAAACAGAAGGACAACTTCCAAACTCAATTTCTGAGGACACCACTAAGTTTAATTACAAAATTAAAATCAGACAAACTAATTACAGACAAATATACCCGATGAACATGGATCCCAAAATTCTCACCAAGATAATAGCCAGTAGGATCCAATAGTACATTAAAAGGATTATTCACCACGACCAAGTGGGATTTATCCCTGGGCTGCAAGGTTGGTTCAACATCCGCAAATCAATTAATGTGATACAATACATTAATAAAAGAAAGAACAAGAAACATATGATCCCCTCAACTGATAAAGAAAAAGCATTTTACAAAACACAGCACCCTTTCTTGATTAAAACTCTCCACAGTGTAAGGATAGAGGGAACATACCTCAATATCACAAAAGCCATCTACAAAAAGCCCACAGTGAGTATCATTCTCAATGGGGAGAAAAAAGAGAGCTTGTCCCCTAAAGTCAGGGACAAGATACGGATGTCCACTCTCACCACTATTGGTCAACATAGGACTAGAAGTCCTAGCTTCAGCAATCAGACAACAAAAATAAATGAATCCAAATTGGCAAAGAATAAATCAAATGCTCACTCTTCCCAGATGACAAGATACTTTATATGGAATACCCAAAAGACTCCACCCTAAAATTCCTAAATCTCATACATGAATTCAGCAGCATGGCAGGATATAAAATCAATGCCCAGAAAACAATTGCATTTCTATACACTAACAATGAGATAAAAGAAAGAGAAATTAAGGAATTGATATTATTTTCAATTGCACCAAAATTCATAAGATACCTAGGAACAAACCCAACCAAAGAGGTAAAGGATCTGTACTCTGAAAACTATAGATCACTTATGAAAGAAATTGAGGAAGACACAGATGGAAAAATATTCCATGCTCATGCATTGGAACAACAAATTTCGTTTAGATGTCTATGCTACACATTTAATGCAATCCCCAGCAAAATACCTCGACATTTTTCACAGATCTGTAATAAATAATTCTAAAATTTGTATGGAACCAGAAAAGATCCTGGATAGTGAAAGGCATGTTGGAAAAGAAAACCAAAGCTGGGGGCATCACAGTGCCTGACTTCAAGCTCTATTACAAAGCTGTCATCATCAAGACAGTATGGTACTGGCACAAAAACAGACACATAGATCAATGGAACAGAATAGAGAGCCCAGAAATGGACCCTCAACTCTACGATCAACTAACCTTCAACAAAGCAAGAAAGAATATCCAGTGGAAAAATGACAGTCTCTTCAACAAATGGTGTTGAGAAGACTGGACGGCCACATTTAGAAGAATGAAACCGGACCATTTTCTTACACTACACACAAAGATAAACTTAAAATGGATGAAAGACCTAAATGTGAGACAGGAATCCATCAAAATCCTAGAGAAGAACACAGGCAGCAACCTCTGTGACCTCAGCCGCAGCAACTTCTTGCTAGACACGTCTCCAAAGGCAAGGGAAACAAAAGCAAAAATGAACTTTGGGGACTTCATCAAGATAAAAACCTTTTGCACAGCAAAGGAAACAGTTAACAAAACCAAAAGACAACCTACAGAATGGGAGAAGATATTTGCAAATGTCTTATCTGATAAAGAGGTAGTACCCAAGACTTATAAAGAACTTATCAAACTCAACACCCAAAAAACAAATAATCCAAACAAGAAATGAGCAGAAGACATAAACAGACATTTCTCCAAAGACATACAAATGACCAACAGACATATGAAAAAATGCTCTACATCACTTGGCATCAGGGAAATACAAATCAAAACCATAATGAGATACTACTTCACACCAGTCTAAATGGCTAAAATTACATGTCAGGAAACAACAAATGTTGGAGAGGTTGTGGAGAAAGGGGAACCCTCTTACACTGTTGGTGAGAATGAAAGTTGGTACAGACACTTTGGGAAATAGTATGGATGTTCCTCAAGAAGTTAAAAAGAGAGCTACCCTATGACCCAGCAATTGCTCTACTAGGTATTTCCCCAAAGGATACAAGCATTGTGTCCATAAGAGGCACCTGGAAGCCAGTGTTTATACCAGCAATGTCCTCAATAGCCAAACTATAGAAAGAGCCCAGATGTCCATTGACAGATGAATTGATAGATAGATATATATACCACTTCTTGTTTATCAAATCATCTGTATATATATACTCAGCCATCAAAAAAGGATGAAATCTTACCATTTACATCAACATGGATGGAACTAGAGGGTATTATGCTGAGCAAAATAAGTCAATCAAAGAAAGATAATTTTCACATGGTTTCACTCATATGTGGAATTTAAGAAACAAGACAGAGGATCATAGAGGAAGGGAGGGAAAAATAAAATAAGACAAAATCAGAAAGGGAAACAAACCATAAGAGCCTCTTAACTGTAGGAATCAAACTGAGGGCTGCTGGAGGGGAGGGGGGGAGGTTTGGGTAGCTGAGTGATGGCCATTAAAGAGGGCAAGTGATGTGATGAGTTCTGGATGTTCTATGAAACTGATGATGTTCTGTACTCTACATCTGAAACTAATGATATACAGTATGGTAACTAATTGAATTTAAATAAAATAAGTTTAAAAAAAATAAAAAGAAAGTAAGATCAGTTTGTAAATATAATGGATTCCAGGAACATGATGACTTACCATGCCCAGGTAACGGTCCCATTGAAAGTCCTGTAGCTTTGACAACAACACAACAGCACTTTGTATCATGCAGTACCTCATATGCACTCTGTATGCCACGTCTGTACCCACTAAGAATGTGGGGGTCATTCTATAAAATTATATGCACTAAAACTTTTTTTAAAATTTTTTCATGCTTTATGAGGCCCCTTCATCTGAGCTGTAGAGGAGAGTCACCTCCTACACCTATAGGGTATCTTGGGTCTCCTCTTCTACCCATCACTTCCCTCCTGCTGTGCATCGCTCTGTTATTATACATTGGACTTTTTTTCTAACCCAAAGCATTATAAAGAATTACTATAATCATAAAGAATGATTAAAAAGTCAACTACCAACTTTAGATTATAGTTTTTCTGAATCTATAACTTTTCAGAGCTATGTTTACAGATTAACACAAGACTGGTAAGTCAAATAACAAAGTTAGTCATTTTCCTAACCAGTCAGGTGACTGTTTTGTCAAGTGAATTACCTAAATAAGCTAATGATTCTAACACGTTAAAAAGGCCTTGAATAAATGAAACAGGGAGGAGAGTGATATGTGGGGCTGGTTGGGAGCAGGTAGTAAAATAGCTGTGTTAGCAGGAAGAAAGAACTTAGCAAATTTAGAGTGGTGATTTCAACTCTTAGTGTCCACAAGGGCAGAGAAATTGGGAACACTGGGATTTATTAAACCTGTCTGCTCTTCAAGCATGGACTCCTCCATGCAGGTTTACTGGGTGCTACTGTGGCCCTCTGTGGATTTGTTATATAGAAAAGAGGGAACAGTGGAGGTGGTCTGAATATATATAGAACACATTCTACATTCTACAAACCTACAATTATACATATTGGTTTATAAGGAATATTCTCTTTATGCCTTGATTCTGTAATTGTATGTATGCCAAAGTACCCAAATCCTCCTTTTGATAAATTCCCTTGCTAATTGACTCAGACTTGTCTGATTATTCTCTGATATTGCTTGGCTGATTGCAGGGACTCAATTTCAATTTATTTACTTCATCATTATTTTAAAAAATCCAGCCTCATGCTGTCATATGTGCTTCTACAAAAGCTTTAAAAACATGGTCATATTCACACAATCTAATAAAATTAGGGGTTCGTGATACTGCTTAATTTTCCTCTAGTTTTAAAACTATGAAGTATAAATCAATATATGCTGCCATCTTCCTTTCATATCCAAAAATAAATAAATAAATGAAACAAAATAGTTCACCCAATTAGCTCCTTAAATTAATAACAAAATACCTATTAATCAATGCACCTATGTCATTTTTTTCTCTATCTGAGACAATGGGTTCTTTCTTATCATACATTAAATTTTTAGTAAAAAGAAAAAAAGTCAAAATACTTTTGCCCTATGTTCCATAGATCTAAGGAGAGAGAGAGAAAAAAAAGGAAAAGATAAAGCATGATCCTCTTCCAGGTTGTATGGGACTCATTATGCCTCATTTGTTTTTAAGACACACAAAAATTCTTGGTAACAGGGGAGCAAATGGCCCATCAGTATTTATGTTTATAGAACAACAATGGATTGAGTCCCCAGTTTTACATATGAAGGAATAAATCATTTTTATATCAAGGGACAAATTCTCCTGGTCCTCATTTTTTGTCTAGACCCTATGGGAGATTGAACAGTTTGATATGATACATGCCTACACCATACCTCAGTGTATATACTAATGACCCCTGTGGGCTTAGAGGTTCCCCAGAGCTTGGGGCTTTGATGAATCCAGGCCACCATTATAATCCCTCCCAGAGTCTCTCCTCAGGAGAGCTGCATCATTCTGTCATTGCCCTCTGCACAAATATTGTGGTCCATTGCATTTATAGAGGTATGGGCCAAGCAGAGGACAGGTGCCTCCATTTCCTCCCATACTGGAATTGCACCGGCTACAGCACCTGTGGGAACCCATAGTCAGGGAGAACACATTGCATAATTCCATGGGGGTCCTCCAGCTAGAGCTGCACCTTCGGACTTCTGACTTTTAGTGGTACCTGGTGCGTACAAGTAAAAATGGTGAGTAGATTTCTGGATTTAGGAGTTCAACTCATAAATCTATACTTCTCTTTTGGTTTGTTAAAAAAAAAAAAACTGTATGAAATGAATCAAAGGAACAGAAAAATAGGAAATGAGGAGCATTGTCCTTGCTGTTGGAAAGTTTATGGATTATGACCAACATACCAAGACAAAAGCTGCACACAAACTCATCACAACCCATGTTATTTAATTATAAAAGAGCAATATATCTACCAATACAAAATCACTTTAAAGGATTACAAGTGGGCGCCTGGGTGGCTCAGTCGGTTAAGCATCTGCTTTCTGCTCAGGTCATGATCTCAGAATCCCAGAATCAAGTCACATCAGGCTCCCTGCTCAACAGGGAGTCTGCTTCTCCCTCTGCCCTTCACCCTGCTTGTGCTCTCTCTTACTTGTTCTCTCTCTCTCTCAAATAAATAAGTAAAATGTCTTAAAAAAATAAAAGATAACAAGTAAAAGTGCTAACGAGACAAAATATGAAGAAACACAACATGTGTTTGTTTGTTTTTTTTTAATGTTGGAATTGGTGTTAATAAGGAATACAGATTTGTCAGGCAGACATGAGAAAATGAGATCTGAGATGTGGGTTTCATTTTGGAAAAAAAAAAAAATTGAAAAGGGTGTTCTCAGCTTCCTGGAGGGATATGGGGCAATGTCAGCCCTTGCCTGGAGATCTAGGCTTGCCCCACCCCTATCCTTAAAACATCCATTGCATTCCCTATCATTGGCCATTGTAGCCACACTTCTTGTGAGTTTAAAACTCTTTAATATTTAAATGAAAAATACTTGGAAAATAAACTAAAATCTTTGATCATATGACCATCTGTCCTTCAGGAAGTGAAAAACAGTGCATTTCTTTGACTTGTGGTTTGAGTGTGGGTATTTCTGCAGTAGAATGGTGCATTTAGATGCAATGGTATTCCCAGTGTTTGACCAACACCTACAGGGAGAAATATATTATACCTTTTGGTACATAGTCAGGACACACACTCTCAAACACACAAGTTAAACAATTTGTTTACAAAGTAATAGTCTCATTTGTGCAGGCAAGCTACTCTTCTCTCTCCAATTCCACACAAAATCATGTCTGAAAAACCAAGTCATCAGTCCTTGCATTAATTTCCTGACCTTTCCATGAGTCACTACCCACATGTGTTGGGAGAGGTCAGGTCTTTCTAGTTTGATACTGCTTTTCAGTTTCTCTAGCTTTGAGCAATGGAGAGGAAATGCTTCCCCAAGGTAGGGCAAACTTGAAAAACCACATTAAGCAATTAATTGTTTATTGTTTGAGCTACTATATTGGGTCCATGTATAAAAGATAAAATGATGGATGTTGCCCAGTCTCTCCCTCACCAGGTGAGTAGTGACAAATTCACATGACATTCAGTAAAATTTGCTATGTGCAGGACAGGTGCACAATTTGATTGAGTATGAAGATATTCACAGTTGCTCTAGAGGGTACTTATAAAGTGTAACCTGTGTGTTGGGATGTTATTAATGCTGAACTAGTGTGCTGAGAAGGATCTCTACACAAAGAAAAAAATTATTATATTCTTTCCAAAGTTTGAATTTAGGGGAAGAAAATATGTGTCCCTTCCCCCAGAATCATTCAGAAAATGACTGTATTCCATATTCCACATGGGAGACTGGTTTCTTCCATGGAGAGAGGCCTGGGCTAGCAGCAGGGCTCATGCACACTCCCTCTCAGAGCCCCAAAGGCAGGACACGCAGTAACTCCTGTCATTCCAAAGACAAGACAAGAGGGAGCTTCTTGGTTAAGAGCTGGCAAGATGAGATATAATAACATTAACTGTGTCTTTGGATTGTCGCAAATCTTCCTGTGGAGTCATTCTTACCTCCACGCAGAAGTTGTGAAAACAATTCAGAAGGAGATCGGAACTTAAATTATCCTGAAAGACAAACTCATGCCCTTTCACTGCATTTGGATTATTTCCAGCTCCTCTTTCTTACTTTTCTCTTATTTCACAGGATTCATAATTTTAGGGCCATGAAATTGTGCAGCAGTTTGATGTAAAACACTGACATTATTATGGTGATTGAAAATGTGTTTTCAGTCTTATTTGCCTCCCTATCTTTTGACTTTCTTCCTACATTTATGCCCTTTTTAGTTCATTAATTAATGGAAAAATGATTCCTGTAAAGGAGGAATGTCAAACTTAAAAAGACATATAAACAAAGTCAGAAAAAAAAATTATTCATAAGGGAATTTCCTAAATATTATACTGTATATATATATATGTATATATATATATATAATTTCATAATACATGATTATTGATTATATTTAATAAAGAAGGGATCATGTAAAAATTAGTCTTTAAAATCCATCACACTCTCTAGAAGTAAGTCTTTTTAACAGTTCAGTGTATACTTCCAGATATTGTTTCTATTTTAATATAAACACATAGAACAGTATTTTTAAAGATTTATTTACTTATTTTGGAGAAAGAGAGAGAGTGCATGAATGGGGGGGAGGCAGAGGGAGACAGAGACTGGGGAAGCAGACTCCCAGCTGAGCAGGGAGCCCTCCTGTGGGGCTTGATCCCATGAGATCATGATCTGAGCTAAAACCAAGAGTTAGAAGCTTAACTGACTGAGCCACCGAGGCACCCCAGAGAAGTATTTAATTCATAGAGAGTTTGTGACCAAAAAAATGTTATCAAGCTACATATAATCTCATTATACATTATATTTCACTTTCCACTTGTTTGAAATTGATATGGATTTTGAAAAAAATTGCAGATGAAGTCACGTACATATATTTATATCTAACTTTAAACATATATATTTTTCTGAATATTATCCATTTCAACCAAAGCTACAATGAAAATTCTTGATTTTTATTTACATAATGTGGGTTAATAAACACAGGATAGTTTCCTAGATACACATTGATGAGTCAAAAAAAAAAAAACACGTAATTTTAAATTTTATAGAAGATAGGTGTTTCTATTGTTAAAATGACATGTAAAATGTCAAGATAAACGTATACTTTTTATTATGTTATGTTAATCACCATACATTACATCATTAGTTTTTGATGTAGTGTTCCATGATTCATTGTTTGTGCATAACACCCAGTGCTCCATGCAGAACATGCCCTCTTTAATACCCATCACCAGGGTAACCCATCCTCCCACCCCCCTCCCCTCTAGAACCCTCAGTTTGTTTCTCAGAGTCCATAGTCTCTCATGGTTCATCGCCCCCTCCGATTTCCTCTCCTTCATTTTTCCCTTCTTACTATCTTCTTCTTTTTTTCTTTTTTTTAACATATAATGTATTATTAGTTTCCAAGGTACAGATCTGTGATTCAACAGTCTTACACAATTCGCAACGCTCACCATAACACATACCCTCCCCAATGTCTATCACCCAGCCACCCCATCCCTCCCACCCCCCACCACTCCAGCAACCCTCAGTTTGTATCCTGAGATTAAGAATTCCTCATATCAATGAGATCATATGATACATGTCTTTCTCTGTTTGACTTATTTCTCTCAGCATAATACCCTCCAGTTCCATCCACGTCATTGCAAATGGCAAGATCTCATTCCTTTTGATGGCTGCAGAATATTCCATTGTATATATATACCGCTTGTTCTTTATCCATTCATCTGTCGATGGACATCTTGGCTCTTTCCACAGTTTGGCTATTGTGGACATTGCTGCTATAAACATCGGGGTGCACATACGCCTTCAGATCCCTACATTTGTATCTTTGGGGTAAATACCCAGTAGTGCAATTGCTGGGTCATATTTTCAACTTTTTGAGGAACCTCCATACTGTTTTCCAGAGTGGCTGCACCAGCTTGCATTCCTACCAACAGTATAGGAGGGTTCCCCTTTCTCCGCATCCCCGCCAACATCTGTCGTTTCCTGACTTGTTAATTTTAGCCATTCTGACTGGTGTGAGGTGGTATCTCATTGAGGTTTTGATTTGGATTTCCCTGATGCCGAGCGATGTTGAGCACTTTTTCA
>NW_022589790.1:3707860-3836066 GCF_004348235.1 Phoca vitulina
GCCCTTTATCTGATATGTCATTTGCAAATATCTTCTCCCATTCTGTCAGTTGTCTTTTGGTTTTGTTGACTCTTTCTTTGGCTGTGCAAAAGCTTTTTATCTTGATGAAGTCCCAAGAGTTCATTTTTGCCCTTGCTTCCCTTGCCTTTGGCAATGTTTCTAGGAAGAAGTTGCTGTGGCTGAGGTCGAAGAGGTTGCTGCCTGTGTTTTCCTTTAGGATTTTAATGGAGTCCTATCTCACATTTAGGTCTTTCAAACATTTTGAGTCTATTTTTGAGTGTGGTGTAAGGAAATGGTCCAGTTTCATTCTTCTGCATGTGGCTGTGCAATTTTCCCAACACCATTTGTTGAAGAGACTCTTTTTTTCCATTGGACATTTTTTCCTGCTTTGTTGAAGATTAGTTGACCATAGAGTTGAGGGTCCATTTCTGGGCTCTCTATTCTGTTCCATTGATCTGTGTATCTTTTTTTGTGCCAGTGCCATACTGTCTTTTGTTTTTTTAAAAGATTTTATGTATTTATTTGACAGAGAGACAGCCAGAGAGGGAACACAAGCGGGGGGATTAGGAGAGGATGAAGCAGGCTTCCCGCTAAGCAGGGAGCACGATGCGGGGCTCGATCCCAGGACGCTGGGATCATGACCTGAGTCGAAGGCAGACGCTTAACGACTGAGACACACAGGCGCCCCCATACCATACTGTCTTGATGATGACAGCTTTGTAATAGAGCTTGAAGTATGGAATTGTGATGCGACCAACTTTTCTTTTCTTTTTTTTAAAGATTTTTTTAAAATTTATTTGACAGAGAGAAACACAGTGAGAGAAGGAACACAAGCAAGGGGAGTGGGAGAGGAAGAAGCAGGCTTCCCTCTGAACAGGGAGGCCCATGCAGGGCTCGATCCCAGGACCCTGGGATCATGACCTGAGCCGAAGGCAGACGCTTAACGACTGAAACACCCAGGCACCTCTGCTTTTCTTTTTCAACATTCCTCTGGCTATTCGGAGTCTTTTCTGGTTCCATACAAATCTTAGGATTATTTGTTCCATATCTTTGAAAAAAGTTGATGGTATTTTAATAGGGATTGCATTGAATGTATAGATTGCTCTAGGTAGCATTGACATCTTCACAGTATTTGTTCTTCCAATCCATGAGCATGGAACGTTTTTCCATTTCTTTGTGTCTTCCTCAATTTCTTTCATGAGTATTTTATAGTTTTCTGAGTACAGATTCTTTGCTTCTTTGGTTAGATTTATTCATAGGTATCTTATGGTTTTGGGTGCAATTGTAAATGGGATCGACTCCTTAATTTCTCTTTCTTCTGTCTTGTTGTTGGTGTATAGGAATGCCACTGATTTCTGTGCATTGATTTTATATCCTGCTACTTGACTATAGTCCCCCACTATTATTGTATTGTTGTAGATGTGCTTCTTTGCTTTTGTTATTAATTGCCTTAGATAATTGGCTGCTCCCATGTTAGGGGCATAGATATTTATAATTGTTAGATCTTCTTGTTGGATAGACCCTTTAAGTATGATATAGTGTCCTTCCTCATCTCTTATTATAGTCTTTGGTTTAAAATGTAATTTGTCTGATATAAGGATTGCCACCCCAGCTTTCTTTTGGTGTCCATTAGCATGGTAAATGGTTTTCCACCCCTTCACTTTCAATCTGGAGGTGTTTTTGGTCCAAAAATGAGTCTCTTGCAGACAGCATATCAATGGGTCTTGTTTTTTTATCCAGTCTGATACCCTGTGTCTTTTGATAGGGCATTTAGCCCATTTACATTCAAGTAACTATTGAAAGATATGAATTTAGTGCCATTGGATTGCCTATAAGGTGACAGTTACTGTATATTGTCTGTGTTCCTTTCTAGTCTATGTTGCCTTTAGGCTCTCTCTTTGCTTAGAGAACCCCTTTCAATATTTCTTTAGGGCTGGTTTCGTGTTTGCTAATTCCTTTAGTTTTTGTTTGTCCTGGAAGCTTTTTATCTCTCCTTCTATTTTCAATGACAGCTTACCTGGATATAATATTCTTGGCTGCATATTTTTCTCGTTTAGTGCTCTGGATATATCCTGCCAGTCCTTTCTGGCCTGCCAGGTCTCTGTGGATAGGTCTGTTGCCAGTCTAATGTTTCTACCATTGTAGGTTACAGACCTCTTGTCCCGAGCTGCTTTCAGGATTTTCTCTTTGTCTCTGAGACTCATAAGTTACACTATTAGATGTCAGGGTGTTGATCTATTTTTATTGATTTTGAGAGGGTTCTCTGTGCCTCCTGGATTTTGTTGCTTGTTTCCTTCCCCAAATTAGGGAAGTTCTCTGCTATAATTTGCTCCATTATACCTTCTGCCCCTCTCTCTCTTTCTTCTTTTTCTGGGATCCCAATTATTCTAATGTTGTTTCATCTTATGGTATCGCTTAGCTCTCGAATTCTGCCCTTGTGATCCAGTAGTTGTTTATCTCTCTTTTTCTCAGCTTCTTTATTTTCCATCATTTGGTCTTCTATATGACTGATTCTCTCTTCTGCCTCATTTATCCTAGCAGTTAGAGCCTCCATTTTTGATTGCACCTCATTAATAGCCTTTTTGATTTCGACTTGGTTAGATTTTACTTATTTTATTTCTCCAGGAAGGGTTTCTCTAATATATTCCATGCTTTTTTCAGGCCCAGCTAGTATCCTTAAAATCGTCATTCTGAACTCTAGTTCCAACATCTTACTAATGTCCATATTGATTAGGTCCCTGGCAGTCGGTACTGCCTCTTGTTCTCTTTTTTGAGGTGATTTTTTTCATCTTGTCATTTTGTCCAGAGAATAGATGAATGAGAGAACAAAACGCTAACAGGGTAACAATGGCCCCAGAAAAGTATACACTAAAACAATCAGAAGAGACCTTCCAGAAAGTGGTCACTTTTCTGTTCTGAGAGTTGTTGCTATTCTGTTCTTCGATCTCCTGTTGAGTTTTTAGGTGTTCAGAATGGTTTGATCCCTATCTAGCTGAATTCCTGGACCAGATGAAATTTAGGTCTCCTACTCCTCTGCCATCTTTCTCCTCTGATAAATGTATACTTTTAATTAATGATCTTTATCCTTCCAAAGATATTATTCCCGTTTAATTCCTATCCAAAGTTAATGGGTTTATTTCCCAATACTTTCCCAGCTCTGTATGTTCCACATATTTAAAAAATATCTAAAAAGTAAATAATTTTATATTTATATTTTAAATACTTAATCATCAGTGAGAATGATTTTAATATTTTAAAATCACAGTTATGCCATGAGAGATGATGGACTCTGAAAAACAAACTGAGGGTTCTAGAGGGGAGGGGGGTGGGAGGATGGGTTAGCCTGGTGATAGGTATTAAAGAGGGCATGTTCTGCTTGGAGCACTGGGTGTTATATGCAAATAATGAATCATGGAACACTACATCAAAAACTAATGATGTAATGTATGGTGATTAACATAACATAATAATAAAAACAAGGAAAAAAATCACAGTTCTGTAAATAATTTTTCTTCCTGCGAACTGCTTCTTCAAGTCATTACCTATTTCTCATTACATATTTTCGCTCCAATTTCTTGAAAAAAATAGTAAACAAGGTAGATTGTCAATTGCCACATTGATTTGCTCTATTACTGTCATTATTCCTTAGGTTTTGTTAGTAGTAGTTCTTACAGATTTTTTAAAAATATGCAATCAAATTTATTTGTATTTTGCCTCATAGCTTTTGAGAATTGCAACTTGTTTTGTGAGATCTAACTAAATCCAAGATTATCAGGAAAATAAAAAAGAGAACAACTGCCATTCTTTCTTATACAGTAGTTGTGTTTGATTTGAATTTGTTTTTGTGACAGGAATGAGTTAGGGATCCACAATATCCCCACTCAAATTCCTTGTCAGTGATCCTGTTTTAATTATTATATTTCCATAGTATGTCTGGATGTACATTAAAGGTAGTTTCCTCTCACTAGATTTTTTTTCTTTAGAATTTCCTTGTCTAGTCTCATGGACTTCTTTGTCATTCCCTGTTCATATGACACATAACCTTTATGTAACATACATAAAGACTTTCACATATACCAAATGTCTTTCATATTAAAAAAGATCTCAAAACTTACTTGTAAAATAAATAAGGTAGTTTGATTATTACCATTTTTGATGAGAAAGCTATGAGGAAGGTGAAGGAACTTTCCAATATTTCAAAATTGTCTCTTGTTGGTTAAGGGATTTTAACAAGGGAGATTGGAGCTATAGCCCAAGATATCTCTTCCTCTGCATCGATCTGCAAGAGTTGTGGTTTATGTCCTCAAACATGCTCTCCTTTGATTGTGATTCATTCTTGGAACTTAAGTTTGATAGATGTTTCTGCACATAAAGGTGAATTATCACCTTAAAGTTTTATTATCTGTTGGATAATGTTGTGATACTTTTTTTTCTCAAACACTATATAATGCTTTGAAAGAAAAAAAAAAAAACTCTTATTTTTTTTTTAAAGATTTTATTTATTTGAGAGAGAGAAAGTGAGTGTGAGAGCATGGGGGGAGGGGCAGAGGGCAAGGGAGAATTGGACACCCCACTGAGCAGGGAGCCCACACAGGGCTTGATCCTAGGACACCTGGATCATGACCTGAGCCGAAGGCAGACACTTAACTGACTGAGCCACCCAGGCACCCCAAATACTCATTTCTTGAATATCATCCCCAATTGAGAGAAAGAGAGAAAGAAGTGTGGAGGGGTAATTTTATGTGTATATTGCTTTAGTAATATTTTATTATCTTATCATTATTTATCTACTCAGGTACTTCAAAATCATCTCAAGAACAACAACAAAAAAAATTAAATGAGGTTTGTCTTTTGGATAAAGAGTTGATAAAGTATTCTACATATGACGAATATTCTCTAAATACTATTAATTGGTTATTCTGGGGCTCCATTTGTGGCCTCTGAGGTTTGAACAGGAGCTTAGCAAGTTGGCTGTTGAGAGGAATCCATGGTTGGACCATAGCAGCATTTCTTTTCCAGTCATTGGAATTAGAATCTGTTCCAGCAGTAAAGGAAGAAGATTCTAAGTTCCATTTCTTGGATTCAAAATCAGCTCTGCTCCTTTCTAGAATATGATAATTTGCTTAACACACATCTGTCTCAGTTTCCTCTTCTGTAAGTCACAGATAAAAAGAATCCCAACTCCATATCCCTGTTGTTGGGGGTTAAATGACTAAATAAGTGTAAAAAGCATAAAATAATGTTTGGGTCAACTGTTATAATGGATGCTACTATTATTCATATCAATATTCCTCTTCAGGTTCAGTAGAGATGGGTGGGACCAATGAGAGCACCCAGGGAAATTTCATCCTTTTGGGGTTTTCTGACCATCCCCATCTGGAAAGGATCCTTTTTGTGGTCATCTTGATTGCATATCTCCTGACCCTTGTGGGCAACACCACCATCATCCTGGTGTCCCGGCTGGACCCCCACCTCCACACTCCCATGTACTTCTTCCTCACCCACCTATCCTTCCTGGACCTCAGTTTCACCACCAGCTCCATCCCTCAGCTGCTCTATAACCTGAATGGGCGCGACAAGACCATCAGCTACACAGGCTGTGCCATCCAGCTCTTCCTATTTCTGGGTCTGGGTGGTGTAGAGTGCCTGCTCCTGGCTGTCATGGCGTATGACCGGTTTGTTGCAGTCTGCAAACCCCTCCACTACATGGTGATCATGAATCCACACTTCTGCATGGGCTTGGTGTCAGTGGCCTGGGGCTGTGGGGTAGCCAACTCCTTGGCCATGTCCCCAGTAACCCTGCACTTACCCCGCTGTGGGCACCGCAGTGTGGACCACTTCCTGTGTGAAATGCCTGTCCTGATCCGGATGGCCTGTGTCAATACAGCTGCCATCGAGGGTGCTGTCTTTGTCCTGGCAGTGGGCATTGTGTTGTCACCTCTGGTGTTCATCCTGGTGTCCTACAGCTACATTGTGAGGGCCGTGTTACACATTCAGTCATCCTTAGGGAGGCACAAAGCCTTCAACACCTGTGGCTCCCATCTCACAGTGGTCTCCCTTTTCTACGGAAACATCATCTACATGTACATGCAACCTGGAAACAGCTCCTCCCAGGACCAGGGGAAGTTCCTCACCCTCTTCTACAACATTGTCACACCACTCCTGAACCCCCTGATCTACACCCTCAGAAACAAGGAGGTGAAGGGGGCCCTGAGGAGGATGCTGCTGGGTAACAGAGAGGTAGGGAAGGATTAAGAGTGAGTGGGAGATAGGTTTCTCCATCTGTTTGTCAACTCCTTCAGAGATCAGTGATGGCATCTGGAACTGTTAGATCAGACCTGCTCTTAACCTGTCCTTCCAAACTTATATAACTTTTCCTAGACTTCTACAACTGTTTCAGTTACAAATTATGTTTTAATGAGTGAACTGCACAACACATAGCATTCAAAAACCCCCAAATGATCTATAATACAGGTCTGAAGAACGAAGTATGATGAATAGTTATAAAGATTTTTCACAACTTATACCAGAGTGCCAACTAAGAAACTACTTTTCTTAATCAGAATTTTGCCTTTGTTGTTGTTTGTTTTTAATTTATTAACAACTTTCTTGGTCTTTTAGTCAGAATGATCATGAACTGATAACTTCTCTTAGCTAACATCCATCAAACATGGGCTATTTTAACACATTGGGTATTTTCTTTTTTTTTTCAAATGCTCATCCAAAGTCTTTCATCAAGTCATGCTTTTTTTCTTTTTTTTTTTTTTCCTACCCTTTGTCCCCAACCTTTAGCATTTCCCCCAAGTCTGGCTTAAATTGTAGGCAAAACAAGAAGTTAACCCATACAAATGACATACGGGTCATTTTAGTCTTAATGCATCATTATTTTTTAGGTATGCTTTTATTTCATTAGTGAGAAAAACCTGATGTTTATTAATCTCCTGCTGTGAGTCAGTTGCTCTTAAATCATCTAATCCTCTAGGCATTTGTCAGAAATCAGCATGATTTTCTTTGTCTTTATTTTACCTATGTGGTACTTGAGGCTTCACATTAAATCACTTGCTCATGAAGAAATGAACCAGAGATTCACTCCAAGTTTTGTCTGACTCCCAATTTCTGCTGTTTCAACTGCTCCATTAATTTTTAAAAAAAAAAAAATTTTTTTTTAAGATTTTATTTATTTATTTAGAGAGAGAGAATGAGAGACAGAGAGCAGGAGAGGGGGAGGGTCAGAGGGAGAGGCAGACTCCCCGCCGAGCAGGGAGCCCGATGCGGGACCCGATCCCGGGACTCCAGGATCATGACCTGAGCTGAAGGCAGTCGCTTAACCAACTGAGCCACCCAGGCGCCCTCTGCTCCATTAATTTTTAAAAAGCAAAAATCCTTAAGCATTTAAGTAGTGTCAAAGCCCTTTAGGTCTAAAGAGCAGGACTTACTGTCATTCCTTGCATAATACAACACAGAGTGTAGGAGAGAAAAAGGTTTTCCTGGACCCTTTTCATGTCCTGACTGGGTCTGAAAATTAAAGATGTATTAATTAGAGAAAAACATACAAATTTGTTTAATATAAGTTTACATGACATGGGAGATTTCATAAGGAGATAAAAAACCCTGAAAAATTATTGTTACACTAGATTTGATGAAGAGTGGACAGTGATGGAGAAATATGATAGGACAAGTGGGGGTATAAGCAAAATGAAATAAACTGGGGTAAACCTAGCAAGGCCTGTGTCTTCAGATTCCTCTCATGGTCCCTCCATCTTGGGAATAAAGATGTTCCTGTCCTCTAGGAATAGGAAGCAATCCCATATGAGGATCTTATGACTTGCTTCAGGGAGATCAGAAAGTCCTTCCCACACATACGATTCACAAATTCCTTCATCTCAAAATATTCAGTACACCAAAGTGATGCATTTTGAGGTAGTGTGTACTAAACCCCATCAAGGGCTTCTTCCACTTAATGTGCAAATGAATGATCTGTGATCTTGTCAACATGCAGATTCTGATCCAGTAGGTCTTAGGAGGGGCTTGAGAGTCTGCATTTCTGCAAACCTCCCACGGGGTGCCCTTGTTCACAGCTGGTCCTCAGACCATTTTAACAACATAGCATATAGATTACACTCAGCTTTCTTTGCAAGTATTTGGAGGGCAGACACATTCTAGAATATGCTGAGATAAGATGCATAGACCAAGAGGAGATAAGGTGGGGAAGGAATGAGGAAAAAAACCTGGTTAAAGGATGTCATCATTTTTATTCTCGGTGACTAAGCTTCATAGTTTCTCCTCTTTCACAATGGTCCTCTATCCCCATCTTCCCTTTCTAACCTCCTTATTCCTTCACCTTGCCTTACCTCGAATGGCACCAGCCCCAATGAGATCCTTTAATTGCCGACAATCCAGGGCCTCTTGAAAGAAGGCATACCATGTTTCAAGGTGACCCTGATCTGAATATTCAAAACTGTTGTTTTAAAGAGTAATGATATCAATGGGTTGATGAGAGTTACCTGTATGACAGGGTTTCCACCAAAGAGATATAAAACTCCACAACACCTCCTTAATATACAGCCTATTGGGCAGTGCTCCCAGGGCTTCTACAAACCCATCTTCATCTTGAAAAGAACTTGCTGGATGCCCTGAGTAGACCTGAGGTACAGCCACATGGGCTCCGAAGTTGCCAGTGTTTCTATTTCTGGAAAAGTGTCACAGAGAGAACAAAAGATTTGCATAACTCTAACAAATAAAAGTAGTTCTACAGGCTGTGGTGAGTAGTTTGGTTGTTTCCTCTATTAAGAGCAAAATCCAATTGAGTGAATTTTAAAGATCTTATTGCTTTATTCAGTGATTCGTAAATTGGGCAGAATTTAATCTAACAGTTGGAAAGGAGCCCCAGAGAGCTCTACAAAATGAAAGGCTTTTATAGGCAGAAGGGAGCAGGAACAGGGAAGTAGTACTAGGCAAAGGTGAACTCATTATTGCAAGGTTGCTTTCCTTATAGGAGATGGCAGAGGTTTCTCAGGCAGACCCTCTAAAGAAGGTTGACCAGGCAATTTCTGGTTGGCCAGTGTAAGATTCCACTTCTGGGAGAACTGAAACTGTAATTAAGTCTCAGTTTGGTGATGTAGGGCTTAATATAAGTGACTTGTTATCTTGTTTTTAACACATCTGATTATCCTGTGACACAGGGTCACCCATAAAGGTAGTTGTGGAATCATGTAAAAGACTCAACTTCCTGGAGCTGAGCCAGAGCAAAGTTGATTTTACCTGAGCCTTGTGCTCCCAGAAAATAGTTACACATAAGAAATTCCTCCACCCTTTCTCCTGTGCCCCATGAGAAGACTAATTGTAAAGAATGGACCTTCTGTAAATGACTCAGATATGTCCCCTGCTCCTCTTCCTCAGACTCAGGACACCCTTATTTAGCTTCTAGATAAGTCCCTAGGCCCTTTCCTTTTCTAGGTGATATTCCTTCTATTGAAATAAACTTCTAGGCCCAAGATGGAGCTGCTTTTGCCCAACGTGCCATGTCAGCAAACCCAACTTGAATATTCCTAAAAATATTTCACTTGACCAGAAACCAAGCAGCCAATCCCCAAATGCCAGGCCAACTCAGTTAAAAAGAAACAACAGACTTCAAACGGAGTCACTTGGGTTAAGTCCAGGTCATCAAACCAAGGCTTAATACTTAATCTAACTGCAGTTTCATACTTCCCCAGGAATGTAGTCTTAACTGGTCAGTCTGAAATTTTCTGCTCAGCACCAAGGAGGTAATCTGCCACAAGACCCTTCCCATTCCCCAAAGAAAAATGAGCTAATCTGTTCTTTCCTTATCCCTTTTCCCTTCTGTCTATAAAAGCCTCCCATTTTGTAGAGCTCCTTGGAGTGCCTTTCCACTTGCTAGGTGGGATGCTGTCTGATTCATGAATCATTAAGAAGACCAATTAGATATGAAAAATTTATTCCATTGAATTCAAGTTATTTAACAGATTTGGGGCAAAGATGGTGGGATCCAAAGGAAACTTCTCACACTGTTTCCATTTGTGGACAATGAGAAACACAGGTATGGTGCCTGTGAACCATTTTAAGTTCTCTTTCTTGACATTTCTGAGGGCTGTAGGTAAGTTCCTCTCAGTTCTGAGCTCTGTTCCTTTTGCATCAAGCTTCCCAAATTAATTGGCTTTCCAGTCAGTTCCCCATGTGTTTGAAATCACTAGTTCCACATTAGGAACTGCTGGATGTTTGGACCACAATTCCCCCATTTGACTGGAACCCCAGCTCTTGCTTCTGTCCCAGATTCCACCTTGGGAACTGAGGGCTGCAGTTCCTCATTTGTTTGGAAACCTTCCTCAGATGCCACACTGAGAACTACTGGTGGCAGCTGCAGTTTCACATTTGTTTGGAATCAGTCAGTGGTCCTTATTTATTGAGGTCTACTGGTTCAATCTCTTCCCCAGTCCCAACTTCTTTGCTGGGAATTATTGGCTGTGTACACAGGGACTTCTCTTGGTCAGGGTGCAGTAACATCACTTGGTTACTGCTGATATGTTAAGGTGCACATGTTTGTTTATGTATAGATAATGGCTAGCTAAAAGACATGGGATCTAAGAACTATGGTCCTGGATACTATTAATATCTACAAAATGAAAAATTTTAGTAAACTTGCTTTGTTCTCAAGAGGTTGGCTTGGCAACTATCAGGCTGGGGCCCTCAAATATGATTGGACAGAAACGTGTGTTGCATTATTTGTATCCAGATATAGCTGGACAGAAATGTGGGTTAACCTCCATTTACAACTAAGAGTCCTACTAAACTGCTGCTAGCTCTCAGGGGAATTATAATGGCCATTATGAGGAAAATTCCAATTAGATAAGATTAGTTAAGAAGTGCACTTGAAATAACGGTTCCCAAATTAAACAAAAAAAATGGGATACCTATTCTAACTGGCATGCAAATGCCTCCAAAATGCTTCAAAATTCCAAAATAGACTTCATTACAAATGAAAGATTTATTACAAAAGGCTAACAACAACAAAAAAATAAAATTTGGGGCACCTGGGTGGCTCAGTCAGTTAAGTATCTGCCTTCGGCTCAGGTCATGATCCCAGAGTCCTGGGTTCAAGAGCTCTGCATTGAGCTTCCTGCTCAGTGGGGAGTCTGCTTCTCTCTCTTCCTTGGCCCCTCCCCCCATTTGAGCTCTCTCTCTTTCACTCTCTTTCTCTCTC
The DNA here is from genome assembly GCF_004348235.1 of Phoca vitulina. NCBI lineage: Eukaryota > Metazoa > Chordata > Mammalia > Carnivora > Phocidae > Phoca > Phoca vitulina. Next base: position 3,719,079 of record NW_022589790.1, read on the forward strand.
AAATAAATAAATGAAATCTTAAAAAAAAAGAAACCTTTAAAAAATAAATAAAGATGCAAGAGGTACCTAATAAAAAAGATTATAAAATCGACGTAATTCCTACTGCTCCCTTATTTGAATACTCATCTTACTAATCCTCTGTATGAGTTCTTTTCTCTGAAGAGACTACTGGTCTATAAACGGAAGTCTGCCAAGTTAATGGCCTTACAGACAACCCCATATCTACCTTTGGAGGGTGGTCTCTGTGAGCGCCTTACAGATTTGATGAGACTCTGAAGGATTTTCTGGTAAACTGCTACATTATTACCTTAATCAGCTGAGGGAAACTAAAATTAAAATGAAAACTTTTCCAAATTCTGCTAAATACTGAAGCCGTAATTCTCTACTAAAACTCCACTCAGAACCTACAGATGAGATCCTTGACAAACTGACGAAAAATATCTAAGTATTCTTACAAGTCATCCCTCCCAGATCTTCCTATAGTTTTTCTGGCTAAAAATGGCAAGATATTTAAAAGAAATTTATGAGTGGCTCTTTAGTCAAATATTGGCCAAATTGGAACCTGATATTCAGAGCCTGATAGTAACATTTCTCAGGCCTCTCCCTTAGGCAAACTGAAGGTAGAGTAGTTCAACGGATGGATGTCATTTATGACGCCACTTAATCTGCAGTTCAACCTTTCTTACAAATCTTTACAAAAGTAGAAATGCAGCTCTAGAGGCAGTTCAAAGTTTACCTATTTCTTTTTATCACTCCTAAAACCTCCCTTATTTATCTCAAAAGGCTTTGTAAATATTGACCTTGGGAAACCAAAGTCCTGTTTGAAGAACTTGCATTCCTTCTACTTGATTCCTTTAGGAATTCTTATCTAGAGCATCCCCAATTACTAAGACTAAAAAGAAAATAATAATAAAGGGGAAAAGAGGTTAAAAAAATGTTCCACAGCTTCCATAAGATTACTTGTCAGAACTCAACAAATCTTAAGTGTCTTCTCCACAAATATTAGTGATAAAAAGCTTTAGCTACAGAAACTATGAGGATTCTTCATCTGCCTGTATGTTCATTCACGTATGTCTATCTATATGTGTGTTGTAGACGTGTGGCATTTTCTACATCTGGATGATACTGCAAAAAGTAAGTTGTAGAAAAGTGACATCTAATTGGCTTAAAAACAAACAAGGGGTTATATGAATTAAGTATACCCCAAATTCTCAGAAATATAATAAAAACTAACCCAATGTTTTTCAGGTTCACACAATTTGGGAAAATATTCAATTAGAATTTGTTGGTTTAATTAAAATGGAAATGTCTAGAGTTATCAATATTAAATATAATGTATACATATAGCTTAGTCTATTTCTGTTTATTTGTTAAGTAAGTTTATATCATCTCTGCCAAAAAATTGTCATCAAGAAAAACAACTTACCATGATGAAATTTTCATAAGTAATCAAAACTTAATTGTTGAGAACAAGTAAATAAATGAACATGAAATAAATAAAAGTTTTTAAGTGATTTTTAAAATAGTGTCCTCAATCTTTTTGGTAACCTGAAATCTTAAAGTTTTACCAAGTTAAATTAAATGACAGATGATCATTAAATAGCTAGATCATTTCTAAAAGAATGTAAAACAATGAAACATTAACTACTGAACTTAGCAGTATCTTCTTTTGACTTTTTATTACAAAGAAGTAAAGATTTTGGGTCTGTTAGTAAATATACTTTATGCTGTGCTGAGAAATTTTCTAAAAAAGCCCATGTTTCTAGAAATTACAAAAGTATTTATGTTTGCCAATCTACAAAATGCTAATGTAAAAGACTACTCATAATTGTTCATTCCTTAGTTTCCACTAGAAATTAAAGATCTTTAAGGGTGAAAATTATAATATATGTTATTAAAACTACGAGAAATAATAAAGAAAAAAATAGAGCTGGCTAAGATTGGAATAAATTTAAGTGAATTTAGGTAAATTATTTTTAGTATCAAAAGCATGTTGGGGGGGCATGTAGGTGGCTCTGTCAGTTAACCATCCACTTTTGGCTCAGGTCATGATTCCAGGGTCCTGGGATTGATCTCCGTGTTGGACTCCATACTCAGCAGGGAGTCTGCTTCTCTCTTTCCCTCTGCCCCTTCTCTCTGCTTGTGTTCTCTCTCTCAAATAAATAAATAAAATCTTTAAAAAAGAGAAAGTTGGTTTAAAATTACAGTTCAGTTTCTTTGTGTTAAAAGGACAAAGTTTTCTTAGAATTTTTTCTCTGCTTTTAATGAGGAATTTAAACAAATATTTTTTTGTTTTCTTTACCTTTTAAATGATCTGCCTAGAATGCACATATTTTGTGTTTAGTCAAAATAATTCCCTGCATTATTTTTATCGGGTCTCTGATTTCTTTAGAAAATTGAGTATTCTCTATTATAAAAGTTAGGTATTATTTAACAGTGACCTATGATCCTGTTTGATCAAGTGTTTTAAAACCTTTTGATATTTTGACAGACTTCCCCAAATCAAAATATGAATGGAGTCTTTTTTTTTAATTTTTTTATTGTTATGTTAATCCCCATACATTACATCATTAGTTTTAGATATAGTGTTCCATGATTCATTGTTTGTGCATAACACCCAGTGCTCCATGCAGAACATTCCCTCCTCAATACCCATCACCAGGCTAACCCATCCTCCCACCCCCCTCCCCTCTAGAACCCTCAGTTTGTTTTTCAGAGTCCATCGTCTCTCATGGTTCTTCTCCCCCTCCGATTTCCCCCCCTTCATTCTTCCCCTCCTGCTACATTCTTCTTCTTCTTTTTTTCTTTCTTAACATATATTGCATTATTTGTTTCAGAGGTACAGATCTGAGATTCAACAGTCTTGCACAATTCACAGCGCTTACCAGAGCACATACCCTCCCAGTGTCCATCACCTAGTCACCCCATCCCTCCCACCCCACCCCCCACTCCAGCAACCCTCAGTTTGTTTCCTGAGATTAAGAATTCCTCATATCAGTGAGGTCATATGATACATGTCTTTCTCTGTTTGACTTATTTCGCTCAGCATAATACCCTCCAGTTCCATCCACGTCGTTGCAAATGGCAAGATCTCATTCCTTTTGATGGCTGCATAATATTCCATTGTATATATATACCACATCTTCTTTATCCTGAATGGAGTCTTTTTGACCTCAAACAACTTTGAGAATTTTCAGAGGGTCCCTGAAACATTTCCAAAGACTTTTTCTCTTTCCTTTTTATTTATTTTTTTAAAGGACATGTTAAACTAATTAACCTCATTGATATGTTAAATTATATGGGAAGTGTTGTCAAATAAGAAATAATACTAAGTTGTAGAACTATGTTATAAGAGTTCAAGAAATTGTATGAAATTCCTAAAGTTTGATATGTCCTTGTATAATGTTATCAGTCATAAGTCCAATTACTATCTTAATATGTGGTATGTTACAGAAATAACAAAACTTCCTTGTCAATGTCATTATAATAAACTCTCACTAGATCTCTAACAATGAGCATGTTAAAAAGTTTTTCTTAATGTTGACAGTTATTGTTTTACTCTGATACTTTGCAAAAGTGTTCCTGTGAAAGTGCTTCATCTTCAAGGACATTCAGGAAAAGGACTTTTGACAAGTAGTTTTCTCATAACGGGAAATTGGAGGGAGAGAGGAACCATGAGAGACTATGGATTCTGAGAAACAAACTGATGGTTTTAGAGGGAAGGGGGTTGGGGTATGGGTTAGCCTGGTGATGGGTGTTAAGGAGGGCATGTACTGCATGGAGCACTGGGTGTTCTATGAAAACAATGAATCGTGGATCACCACATCAAAAACTAACAATGTATTGTATGGTGATTAACATAACATAATAAAATTAAATTAAAAAAAAACTGAACTGAGTAAGAATTACCAAAACTAATAGAAATACTTGATTCAAGCAGAATAAAAATTAATCATATAGGACTGAATGAACTGAGGGAAACTTCATAATTTTTATGATTTCTTGTTTGAAACATTGTTGGTTCTTTAATGTTTTGCTTTTCCAGATTTAAGGAAACTATCATCTTAAGCTATCTATGACTTACAACAACTTGGCAAAGTATACATTTTATTTTTTTTATTTTTTAAGATTTTATTTACTTATTTGACAGAGAGAGAGTTAGCATGAGTGGGAACACAAGCCGGGGGAGCGGGAGAGGGAAGAGCACGCCTCCCGCTGAGCAGGGAGCCCGATGTGGGGCTCGATCCTAGGACTCTGGGATCATGACCTGAGCCCAAGGCAGACGCTTAACGACTGAGCCACCCAGGCGCCCCGCAAAGTATACATTTTAAACAAAGGTGACATATTACTTTTTCCCTAACTGCTCCCAATAGATTTCAGAAACTCTTTTGAGTATTCTTTTCAGGGCAATATTGTAAGCTATTTTTATAAGTGCAAGGAGAGTTTCCTCTCCTTGTAACAGGATATAATTGACAATATCAGCTATATTGTCAAGGGTTTAGCTGGATTGTCATATTTATTTATTTATTTATTTATTTATTTATTTATTTATTTATTTTAAGATTTTATTTATTTATTCGACAGAGAGAGAGATAGTGAGAGCAGGAACACAAGCAGGGGGAGTGGGAGAGGGAGAAGCAGGCTGCCCGCTGAGCAGGGAGCCCGATGCGGGGCTCGATCCCAGGACCCTGGGATCATGACCTGAGCCGAAGGCAGACGCTTAACCAACTAAGCCACCCAGGTGCCCCTGGATTGTCATATTTAATAAAGATATTCATAGACTCAGATATGACCAGTTTTCAGAAACTAAGGTTGACTCTAAGTCAATAAAGCCCCTTGAAAAATTTGTCTGGTAGCTTATTTACAAGTTTTTAGCAAAATAATCTTAAAAAGAGCTTCAAATGTGTCAATCACTATTCCTGTTGCACTTATGTAAATAATTAGGCGAAGTTGGAGGCAAAAAAAAAAAAATTGTACTGTGATAATCTTTTAAAAATGTGGGGCAATTGTAGAAAGAAAAATATATATGCTTTTAAGTTATTAGATTCTAATCTTGTTACTTGTTTTTGACATTTTGTTACATACCCGTAAACTGGATTGAGTCCTAAATTCTAATTTCCTCAACTCTCCAAACTAGCATTTTCAATTTTCTCTCACTGTTCTGATTTGGAATTGCTAAGAATAAAGACTGCCCTTGAATCTCCTTGGAGGCACTATGCTAGGTCCTCCTCACTACCCTGTTGGAAACCAAACTTTAGGGACTTGACCCCTAGATATACATCTCACAGCTGAAGAAGGCATTGCATAACATCTGGCCCTATGCTGGAGATCTCCAAATCAAATTGACTAGAAAGAGAAGTAGCTGACATCAACGTAGACTGCTTCCTTCCAAGACGCTGTATCAAAATTTCATGCTCTAAAAAACAAACAAACAAACAAACAAAACCCCACAAATTCCTATTTATATTTCTTTCCTTCACTCTGGCATTGGACTGGAAAGATAATGCCATCTTCTTCCAGGCCATTGCTAATGAGAGTAAACTTTCAGAATGTTGGATTTGTCATAAAAATCTCTGATCTATTTATGATGATAGGGACCCCCTGGGCTAGTTCCCTGCCTCTGGTTAAGAACCCCCAAATTGGGGAATCTTGTGTCCAAGCTCTGTTCTAAGAAAGGGATGCAAGTCAAGGGTAACCGGAATAAAACTACCTGTGTTCTGAGTGACAGATTCAAATGGGAATTTAAGGAGGCATTCATGATTCAGGTTCACTTTCTGTAACAGGACCATATTTCCCTGGTAAGGAGTAAATGTTAATGAGGTTATGATCAGGAACCTCTTCGTAATTCCTTAAAATATTATGGAATTTATCACTAAGACAATATCTGCCCAATAAAGACTCTTGGATTCTCTGGCCAAAGTTATTTTTGATAAAAGGGTATCCCTTGATAATCTTTTAGTTGAACAAGGTGTCTGTGTTTAATTAATACCACCTGCTTAACCCGGATTAAAACTTTAGGGGGCAGTTGAAACTCAATTATGTAAAATCACTGAGCAAGCCACTTAGCTTAAAGAGGTGACTCCAGTATGGTCTTTCTTTGACTTATTGATTTTTATTGGTTTGGGTCTTGGGGACCATGGCTCTGAAGTGAACTCCAAATATTGAAAATTATCCTGCTTATAATAACCATAATAGTCTCTCTGGTGTGTTTTATTCTCTCAAAAATGTTAAATACCTGCTTGCAACTGTTAGCCACCAAGCAAATGATCTCTGTAAGACTGGACTGCCAGACAGGAATGAAGAAAATGACCGACTTAAAGAAAGAAAAAAGTTTACCTGAAACCATGAGCTATGGTTTCACAGGGATTAAGCAAAAATATCATGTCCTATGAATACTAAAAAAGATCAACAAAAACTGCTAGCAATAGCTGAGAATGGTGCTAATGCCTTAAATTTTGATCACATCTCTCAGATAAGCTAAGAATTTGATAAAAAGTGGGGGGATTGTTTAAAAGAAAGAGCAGTCCCAAAATAGAGTCACTTATGCTAAGTCCACAACAGTGAAGCAAATTTTAATACCTAACCAAATTGCAGCTTCAACCATCCCCAGGATGTAGTCTTGACCAGTCAGTCTGGGACTTTCTGGTTGGTAACAATAAGGTAATCTAGCACATGGACACTTTCCATCCCCCATAGGAACGTGAAGTAATCTGCTCTTTCCTTATCCCTTGGGCTTTTCCTTCTGCCTTTCTAGGTTTCTGTCTGCTCTAATAATCAAATTAACATACGATAGGTTAACAAGAGCCAAACAAATTTAATGAAATGTGTAGAGGGGCCCCATAAAAATATGAGACCTGAAGACAAATCAGGCAATTGAGGTTTATATGCCAACCTGAACTAAGAAATGGGATGGCACCTGGGGTTTCAAAAGGAAGGAGGGTGATTCACAGGACAGTAAGAAGAGCAGATATTTGGTAAGTAGATGTTTTCCCTGCCATATTGATAGTTCATTCAGATAAAAGTTATCTCTGGTAATAACTCTCTCTCTGATCCAGGCCCTATCTAAATTCATTTATGTAGTTAAGGGAGGGTCTAAAACTACTACAATAGCTGATATTTTTCTAAACTCATAGAACTAATTTTTGTCCCTTTGGGGGTGATATTACCAATGATATCAGATCTGGCAGAAATTAAGACTCTCCTAGATGAGGAAAATTCCCGTAATCTTTATAGAAAATTTATAGTACGGAAATTCAATGTTCCCTGAGAGGGAAAATCTTGTATTGTGGAATATTTTCAAAGGGAAAACAATTACAGCAGGGACTCCACTGCTGGCAATCTACAAAATTATGAAGTAAGAGCAGACGATAAAAGTCCTTTCACCTCTGATTTTTGTCTCTTTCTTACCTTTGCATAAGTGTTGATAGTCATTCCCACTGAAGATTTTTACTGACTCTACCTCTATCCTGGTCATAGGAAGAACTCTAATGTTCTATTGAATCCCAATCAATTTCATGGAATATTTTACATAAAATTATTAAAGACATTTTCTATCTAAAAATGTATAAATACTTACATAGCTATTTAATCTATGATTTATGTTTTTTGTTTTTTACATATTACACACACACACGCACAGATAAAATATATATTCATAATATTGTAGGGGCAAAGGGCAGACTACCCCAAAAAGGCCACTCTGACATGAACATTATTTTGAGTTAAAAGTAACCAAAACCCAGCAGATTCTGGAAAAGCTCTTTTATCTCCCCCCCTCCAACTACTTGCCTATCCTAGGAAGAGAGCTATTAAGGGAGAATCCTCTTTACGTAAAACACCTATCTACATAATAGGGTAACCTTTGTTTTCCAAACACGTTCTCTCACCTTCTTGCTAATGGTCTTCCTCCCCTTTGTATTCTCAGACTCCTATCCTTCTCCTTTGCTCTTAAGCATCTTGTTGCTCACTGCCTTTGGAAGTTCCATGTCTATGTGGATTTCCCCTATATACACTATTAACTTGATTTCCTCCTATTAATCTGCCTCCTGTCAATTTGATTCTTAGGCTAGAAAGACCTTAAAAGGGACAGCAATTCTTGGTCCCTGACAATGTATATACACACATATGTGTGTGTACCTGTATTTGCATATATGCGTGTGTGTGCTTTTAAGATAGAGAAGTTGCTCAGGAAGTGTGTTACAAATAATGTATATATAATCTACACCTATTGACAGTCGTGGAGAAAAACAAGTCATTCATATTGCTTCACGTGATTATTTTGGGAATTTTAGCAGTCCCCCAAACAAGAAATATGCCATACTCTTTGGCTTATTTATTATATATTTTGTATTCAATAACCATAAAACTTATGGCTCAACTGACTCAGTGTATGTTGACATCAAATTTTCCACTTCTTGTGGGCTCATTTATTTTATTTTTTTTAAAGATTTTATTTATTTGAGAGAGAGAGAGCATGAGAGAGAGATCACAAGCAGGGGGTAGGAGCAGAGGGAGAAGCCGGCTCCCTGCTCAGCTCAGGACTCTGGGATCATGACCTGAGCTGAAGGCAGATGCCTGAGCCACCCAAGCGTGTATGCTTATTTAAATTCTACCTTTGTCACAGCTATTTTTCTAGTTTGAAAAACTAGTTTGTAATTCTTTATTCCAAACATCTGATTACTATAAGCTCTTCCTTCTCAATTCCATCCATCCTTCCCAATTGTTTATTCTAAATACTGCTTGAGGAAAATCATCTTTCAAAAAAATCTCTCTTAAAAAAAATCTGTTGAGTTACTACAACTGCATTATTGTAGCTATAATCTTCTCTTTGGCACAGATGTTTATAGCTTTACTCTTTCATTCTGATCATTGTCAAAGATCTCATATCCACAAAAGACACAGGCATTTGCAGAAGTAAAATGAGACATAAACTAGGAAGTTGTACTTAGTTGTGTTTTGTTCCACAGGATCCTGGCAAAGGATATGTCATAATCACTGGATTGATTCTCACCTATCAGACCAATCAACAATCTGTGTTTCCATTGTAGGTATTGCCATCGGGCACAACTGCATCTTCCATCTACTGATGCACTCATCATTTGAACAAGTATAGTGAGCACCTACTATGTGCTATTTATTCTTTCAGAGACTAGAGTTATGAAGCAACCTTGATCATTATAACTAGCATGGTGATCTTTAATAGGTATTCTTAAGTTTATATGAGTAATATTAACCATCCTTGTGTATCTATAAATCTTGCACTCCTTTCTTAAAGGAGAATAGAAAGGCCCTGCATGTCACAGAACATGAATTAGAACTCTTGCACAACTCTGAAGCATTGGAAGCTGAAAATAGCCAACCCTAAATATATACATAATCAGGAAATGTTACAGACCACTGTACCCCCTCACTGATTAACAGCCTCCATCCCTTTAAAACACTCTTGGCTAGACAGAAATCACCGATCTGGCTTTTGGGAAAGCATTACCTTCTCCCCAGGTGGCTGGCCTCAAGAATAAAATTCATATTCCTTTTTAATCAACACTCATCTCTTGAGTATTGGCTTTCTGAGTAACAAGCAGCCAAACTTGGGATTTAGTAATAGTTACAACAGCAAATATGACTGCTAAGGTCTTTGCAATTGGATAAAATTGAAAACATACACACGCTTATAGATATGCAATATAAATAAGCAAGATAATTATAGATGTAAAACTGCTAGATGAAAGAAATTGGAGTCAGGTATCCCTGTGCAGGTTGCAAAATTTCAAGGGGTGCATCTTTTTATAAGTAAGCTTTATGTCCAATGTGGGGCTTGATCTCATGACCCCGAGATCAAGAGTCACTTGCTCTACTGACCAAGCCAGCCCGGTGCCCAAAGGTTACAAATTTTGAGTACTATTTGTACATGTTTGGTCAGAGTTCCTTTTGGAGACTCCTGTGTATAAAACAGTGTGAACTTCTACGTAGAATCTATGACAGATATTTATTTGGGAATTGCTTCTTAAAATATTGGTTAAAACCATCTTGTTAATAAAGCCAAAGGAATCATTATAGGAAGAGCAAATACTGATGTGGACAGCTGAAGCAAAGACTTCATGAGAGATAGATAGATAGATAAATAAATAAATAAATAAATAAATAAATAAATAAATAAAGGAGGTGACTAAAAAGGGGGTACAGAACCAGCTTACACGACTGAGGAAAATTTCCAAAAGGAAGCAGCATCCATGTGTCCAGTATGTCAGAAAGTCAGTAAGGAGAGCTCCAAAATTCCCAATGAATCATTTGTGACAATCTCAAAACCCTCTGTCAACAGTTTTAAGAAAGTGTGACAGAAGAAGCCAGATTTCTCTGTGCTGGAGACTTCATAGGAGACAAGACTCTTTTTTTTTTTTTTTAAGATTTTATTTATTTTTTGACAGAGAGAGAGACAGCGAGAGCAGGGACACAAGCAGGGGATTAGGAAAGGGAGAAGCAGGCTTCCTGCGGATCAGGGAGCCTGATGCGGGGCTCGATCCCAGGACCCTGAGATCATGACCTGAGCCAAAGGCAGACCCTTAACAACTGAGCCACCCAGGAGCCCCCCCACTTTTTTTAAGAAGAGGAGGGAGTTATGAAGGAGTCCAGAATTAGAGATGAAAGGAATGTGCTCCGTCCTAATAAATTTTTTTTTCCTAAAAATCTGTTAGTAAGTGGTGTTGAGGCTGAAGTATCTGAGAGCATAATTAAAAATGGAGAGATAATGGAGTCAATAACATGTCATAGCAAGAAAAGTATTGATAGACATGACTTAATTCACATTTTAGTTCAAATAATAAATAAAAGAAAATAAATAAATCATAACAATAGAAAAACTGCTAGAAGTAGTTATCAATAAAACAAAGTAGTTATCAATAAAACAAAATAACAATAAAACAAATAAGCTTGCTATTGAGAAGGAAAATTAAATACTTCCAGTGTGTAAATTCCACAAAAGTAGGGTTTTGTTATTTTTCCCCCACAAAAGTAGAGTTTGTTGACTCCTCATCTCGAGAGGCTGGCAGGCATTAAATTCTCATGAATATTTGTAAATGGATAAATAAAGTAGTAACAGAATAAATGAATGCAGTGTTACTGATACTAGAGTATGCTTAATTGCTGATGTAAAGAGTATGGGAAATAAGGAAGGACAGAATATGAAGGAAGAAGGGAGGCAGTAGTTTAAGGAGACAGGGAAGAGGGAAGGATGGGAAAATCAGCCTTCTGGAGAATGAGGCACATTTCCTGCTGTGTAGTTACAGAAAGGAGAGAAGGAACACTTAGCTACAAGTAATGACAGCAGAAACCACCATCCAGGAAAGGGTTACTTGTCCCAGTACATTGTTAAGTGCTTTACTTATGTTTTCTTAATAAAATGCGATGAGAAATTGTTGCAAGACTCAGAATTGATGAGAAACAGTGACTTCCCCTGGTAGAATCCATTCCAACACCACGGTGACTGTTTGTTCTTTGCTGCCATCCATTGTGACATTTACTGCAGTAGAAGAAACAAAGAACCTTCTACCTCCCCTGACCTCACTTAAGCTATCCAGTTTTAATTCCAAGACAAAACTGAGAACTATTAAGAAAAAGCACCTGGTGTGCCTGGGTGGCTCGGTCTGTTAAGCGTCTGCCTTTGGCTCAGGTCATGATCTCTGGGTCCTGGGATCAAACCGTGAGTCCAGCTCCCTGTTCGGTGGGGAGTCTGCTTCACCCACTCCCTATACCTCTCCTCCCTTCTTGTGCTCTCTCTCTCTTGCTCTATCTCAAATAAATAAAAAAAATCTGTAAAATAAAAAAAAAAAAAAGAAAAGCACCCATCATAATATTTGTATACTGTCAAGTTTTTCATCCCTATTCCTCTTGTTTTTAATGTGTTACACTACATAATCATGACTGGCAAACAGCAGGGGCAAATAAATATGTGTTCTCTCTCATATAGTTAGAATTATTGTCTATTCTAATTGAGAAGTTCCTCAGGATATGCACAGGAGTTGTAAAAAAGAGATATAAACCTTTATTAATGATTGATTTGTATCATATTCTAAATAATGGGTGGGATACTACAATAACTTGAAATGGCCAATCTAAAATAAAAGGAATAATGGTACTAATTTAATGACTAGGTTTCTTACCTACTTAATCAAAGAGATAAGCATGAACTATAGAATGTTTAATTTCTTCTTGGAGGCAGCAGAGGGTTTAGGAAATGCATCTATACTGGAAAACAACCTAGAAGAGTTCCCTTTATGGGTTTACTAATTTATTAGTTTTCGTAAATTTAAAGATAGCTAATTGTTTCTAAATTTCACTTTTTCCATCTGTGGAAAGTTGATGTCCATCAGGCAAGAAGGCCAATTCAAAATAGGAATAATTAAGAGATGGAACATTATTACCTGAACATCAAAAAAAGTCTTGCCAAGGCATCTGTCATGGTACACAGTTCCTACAGTGACCCCCATTGATTTTCCCTCCCAATGCTCATATGGTTGTATGCTCCTGTCCCCTGAAGTATAGGTGGGAGCTATGATTTCCTTCTAACCACTAGAATATGACAAATGTAGTGAGATGTCAGGCCATTGATTAAGTGATGATGTATAGTAAGAGTCTTTTGCAGTTGCAGTTAAGGTTCTAAGTTTATTGATTTTGACTTAATAGAAAAGCAGATTATCCTGAGTGGCTCTGACCCAATCATATGAAGGTCCTAAAATAAGAAAGCTGCCGTGAGTTGTATAACCTAAGAAAATGAATTCTGCCAACAATTACATGAACTTGGAATTGGAATTTCCCCCAGTTGAGCCTACAGATGAAAACACAATGCAACCCACACCTTGTTTTCAGCCATGTGAGTTCCATTACAGAGGATCCAGCCATGCTGTACCCAGGCTGCTGACACATGGAAACTGAGAGATAATAAATGCTGTTTTAAGTCACTAAATATGTGGTAATTTGTTTCAGAAGCAATGAAAAATTAACGTAGCTGTCTTTGCAAGAGTAATGGTTTTTGGATGAGGGACACATTTACTTAGAAGGACATAAGGCAGGAGTAATAAATATTGAAGGAAGGAGTGGAGGGAGGCAGAGTAATAAATATACTTAGCTTAAGCTTCTCTCTCCCTTCCATCTGCTATGATGTACTATTGACCAAACCCAATTGGAAATCAGGAGGCACATGGAAGTCTTTGCTTTGTCCATAGAGGTAGAACAATTAGAAGATATCCAGAACAGTCTAGCCATTTTTACTCTCAGCATCCACTCTTTTCCTTTGCCTGGGTAAAAAGTACAAATCCTCAACATCGGGACAGGAGCACATAATGCTTTATGAGTTACTCCTGTAGCAGTCTAAATTACATGGTAATATTTTTACCTGAAATCTAAATATTAGCCAGCACTTACAGAAACAAGCAAAAAACAAACAAGTAAATAGAATAAGCAATGCTTCTCTACTCTCCATTTCTTTAGCTGGTGATGAGGTCAAATGTACTAGTTAAGTTCTCATCTCCCAACTCCTATTCCATGTTCCCTTCATTCTCTGCCAGTGTCTCAGTGGTGATATGGCTGTAAACATTCATTTCTGCAACATCTGACTCTTTATGGTATTGTTTTTATTTTGCTGCTGATATTTGTCACTGTCCAAGGTCATAGAAATATTCCTGTGGAGTTGTTGGAAACCACAAAGATGTGTGTGTACCAGCAAACTTATGTCCCCTTATAATTAGATCAATTACTCCTTCCAGTTCAGTGACCTCCTTTCTTGTGGTTCAGTGACATGACGAACCAAATAACCAGGAGACACTCTCAATTTTCAGTTGAACAGAATCTTGGTTGTTTTCCTGCTGAAATAATTCCTTCCAAGTAAAACAAATCAATTATACCTGCTGAGCCCAATGATACAGTTGCAGGGACCAAATATATTTCCAAGGAATTATTAAGTGTAAAAAGTGAACAGGATCAATCACAACTCCCCATGAGGACTGTGCAATCTAGCTAAAAGAGAGTCAACACCACATCTTGGCCATTTTTTTAAAGTGTGTTACACATTAGACAAATGGGGCCCAAGCTTTGCAGTGTGGTGTCTCCAAACTGGTGATGTAACTGAACTTCAGTAGAGAATTTCACTGCTCTATTAAGCTCACCCCTTGTTGGGGAAAGTCATCAAAAAATGTGACCACCAGTTGACCAGTGATCTAGACCCAAGTGATTGAGGATTCTCACCCCCTCCCCTGTCCTTAGAATGTGGGTTCTGCCTGCCTTTTCCACTCCCAGAGGCTGTTCCAAGGACAGAGCCTTAAGATAACTTGTTGTTGATAACATCTGCGCAGTATACTTGACTGACCCCAGTTAAGGCCTCTTTATAAACTTTTAAGATTTGGCAGGTGGGTGCAAGGATGCATTCATCTTGCTTGCTGTCTTGCAAGCCTTATATATAAGTTCCCTTTGCCTATTAAAACTGCCACTTACCAACCTAGAATGGTCTGTCTCTTTTTTTGATCTCTTCCTGCCCTCTGCATATGGAGTCCAGTTTCATATTACAACTTGGAAGCTCCTGAGGGGGTTGCAAACTCACACCCCTTCTAATGTATACCAAGAATTTGAGCCAGTTTCTATGTTTCCTTGGTCATAAAATGTGCCCATTGATGGGAACCAATGTTGAAGGCATATAATTACCTCAGATAAAATAACATGTAGATCTACAGATAATTGAACAGAAGGATATCACCTTGGCAAGTGATGACAAATCAGCATGTGGGTTTTGCAACTATCCTTGTGAAAACAAATCACTATTCCCACCATGATGGAGTCCAGTGTAGTCTCCTGGCCACCAGGTTTTGTCCCTAGGGGAATGATGCTAACCAGGAGCCCTACAGTGACCTTCAGTGTTATCATATAGGACACAAAACGGTTGTAGCAACCAGATGAAGGGTGAGGGGAAGGCCATAAGCACATGACCATCCCCATTCACCAACATCTTGACCCCTTTCTACCTGTGCCCATAAAACAAGAAGTACAGTGACTGTGGAAAGAGGCTGCCTGACATCCAAAAAATGGTCTTGCTATTTGAGCTCTGAATCTCTAGTTAGCTTATTCTTAATAACAATGATAAATGTTTGCACTTTTTTAATCCCCCAATTACAGAAAAGGAAATTGAAACATATTTATGTTGAATAACTTGCCGTATCTAGAAAGGGGGCAGAGCTGGTATTTAAACCCAGATTAAAAAAAAAAAAACAAAAAACTTTCCTAGCTTTCTTTTTTTTTTTCTAGTAATGGGTATGAAGAGCTATGATTGAAGAAGATTCTCAGATTCTACTAAGAATGGGAGGATAGTCAGAGGCAGGGACAGGCACATTGTAGTTAGGTATATGTGGTTGTTAGAGACTGAAACCTATGTTTGCATGTAGAGGCCTCTGATATTAGTTACCTGATCCTGGCATAGTAGGGATAAACTCTCTGGGACACGTAAGGAGTTCTTACAGGATTTGTAAACAAACAACAACAACAAAATCAGAACAACAGCAAACCTCCCAAAAAACAAAAAATAAAAAGCAATAGTCACAGTTGAGTAAAAAAGCATTGGGCTTGAGACAACTAAGAGAAAATCACAATCTTTTGTCTGCATCTTTTGACCTAGATCAGTTCCTAAATAAAGAGAATTAGACTAGAAATGAGGCAAGGTACACTTTCTCAATGATTCTTCTATAATCCTCCAAATTTTTGCTGAAAATATTGTTCCTGACTTTATTTAGGGGGACCTCTAACTATATATACAGATAAATATGCACTAGAGAAAGGAAAATGCATTTTCTGCCAGGTTAATGTACACCAATTCTGATAAATCATTAATTATTGGCTGCTTATGGACAGATGACAGTTTCAAAAAGCCATATTTAAAAGATAATGTGACATAGTACAGTAGTTATTTTCCCAGCCCAGAAGAAATAATAGAAACACATAAAATCAGAAACTGATAAAAACTGTGGCTTCCTGGCCCATATTATGATCAAAAGCTAAGCAACTCTACCTAGTAGAGGGCAGGAAAGATTGAATCTTATACCATGGTTGAAACATGTGGTGTGTTGGAAACAAGATACCTGTAATATCACCACTTCTCTCTGTACCATTTCCAATGCAGATAAAGTCTTATAAGTAACAGTGTATTATCAGCAATGTAAGTAGATACTGATCCCAATATAACATCTGTCTCATATAGAGTAGTCTTAATTAAAAACATCAATATTTGTCCTTAACATTCTTCATTCTCCAAGTCCCTAATTCCAAGGTCATATAATTATTAATTGATCATAGATATGATAATGAAGTAGAAGGGTGTACAAATCAGTCCAGTTTGATATAAAACTCTGAGTATTGGTAGCTCCATAGAGGGACATCAAATAATGTGAGAGATTGTCAAAGCCTTTTTCTTCCCCAAACCATGAAGGGAATATGTCCATATAAGATGATGACAAAACGGAAGGAAAAAAGTGATATCACTTATAAGTAACTTTAATCAAAATTTAACAGTTGTATGAAGGCACACTTTACCATAAAATTTGAAAGTCACTATTTGATAAAGAATTATATCTACAGAGATGCATTGCTTAGTAAATGGAACTCACAATAGAAATGTCTGATTTTTCCAGAAGCAAAATAAAGTACCTCAGCAATACACTAATAACATATTTGAATAATGCAACCACATAAGACCAATCACCTTCATATGCAAATTGTGGGATTCAAAGATGAAATATCACAATGGGAGTCCTCTAAATAAGAGGCCAAGCTACATGACTCTCAAGAGGAGGCACTTTGCTAATTGCAAAGTCAAAGAAGAAAAATTGAACTGTTGGGTTAATCAAGAAAATAATGCTTCTTTCAGGAAACATTTAGGAAAAAAAACTTTTTAGACAATACAGGCCTACCTGAAGAACAAAGAAAAATCTCAAATAAACAACCTAATTTGATACCTAGAGGAGTCACAAAAAGAATAACAAACAAAACTCAAACCAGCAGAAGGAAGTAAATAATAAAGATTCGAGCAAACATAAATGATATAGAAACAAAACAACAGTAGAACAGATAAATGAAACCAGGAGCTGGTTCATGAAAAGATCCACAAAATTCATAAACCTTTAGCCAGACTCATCAAAAAGCAAAAAAAGAGGACTCAGATAAAGAAAATTATAAATGAAAGAGGAGAAATAACAACCAACACCACAGGAATACAGACAATTGTTAAGAGAATATTACAAAAAATTATATGCCAACAAATAGGACAACCTAGAAGAAATGGGTAGATTCCTAGAAACATATAACCCACCAAAACTGAAGCAGGAAGAAACTGAATTTTTTTAAAAATTTTATTATGTTATGTTAGTCACCATACAATACATCATTAGTTTTTGATGTGGTGATCCATGATTCATTGTTTTCCTATAACACCCAGTGCTCCATGCAGTACATGCCCTCCTTAATACCCATCACTGAGCTAACCGATCCCCCCTCCCCCCTGCCCTCTAAAACCCTGTTTGTTTCTCAGAGTCCATAGTCTCTCATGGTTCATCTCTCCCTCCAATTCCCCTCACCCTTCATTTTTCCCTTCCTTCTCCTAATGTCCTCCATGCTATTCCTTATGTTCCACAAATAAGTGAAACCCTATGATAATCGACTTTCTCTGCTTGACTTATTTCGCTTAGCATAATCTCCTCCAGTCCCATCCATGTTGATGTAAAAGTTGGGTATTCCTCCTTTCTGAAGGCTGAGTAATATTCCCTTGTATATATGGACCACATTTTCTTTATCCATTCATCTGTAGAAGGGCATTTTGGCTCTTTCCACAGTTTGGCTATTGCAGACATTGCTGCTATGAACATTGGGGTGCATATGGCCCTTCTTTTCACAACATCTGTGTCTTTGGGGTAAATACCCAGGAGTGCAATTGCTGGGTTATAGGGTAGCTCTATTTTTAAATTTTTGAGGAACCTCCACACTGTTTTCCAAAGTGGCTGTACCAACTTGCATTCCCACCAACAGGGTAAGAGCGTTCCCCTTTCTCCACAACCTCTCCAACATTTGTTGTTTCTTTCCCTGTCCATTTTTGCCATTCTAACTGGTGTAAGGTGGTATCTCAATGTGGTTTTGATTTGGATTTCCCTGATGGCTAATGATGATGAACATTTTTTCATGTGTCTGTTAGCCATTTGTTAACAGACCAATTATCAGCAAGAAGATTTAAGCAGTAATCAAAAACCTTTCAAAGAACTAAAGTCCCAAACCAAATGGCTTCACAGGCAAATTTTACCACATATGTAAAGAAGAGTTAGTACCTCCTCTCAAACTATTCAAAAAAAATAGAAGAAAGAAAACTTCCAAATTCATTCTTTGAGGCCACCATTACACTGATTCCAAAACCAGACAAAGACTCTATTAAAAAAGAACTGAAAGCCAATATCCCTGATGAACATGGATGCAAAACTTCTCAAAAAAATACTATCAAATCAAATCCAACAGTACATTAAAGGAATCAGTCCTCAGGATCAAGTGAGATTTATTCCTAGGCTGCAAGGGTGGTTCAATATTCACAAATCAATCAATATGATACACCACATTAATGAAAGAAAGGAGAAGGACAATATGAGCCTTTCAATAAATGCAGAAAAAATTTTGATAAAGTACAACATCCATTCATGATAAAAACCCTCAGCAAAGTTGGTTTAGAAGAAACATACCTCAACATAATAAAGGCTGCATATGAATATATGAATAACCCAGCAAACATCATCCTTTTTTTTTTTTTTTCAGCAAACATCATCCTTAAAAGGGAAAAACTGAGGGCTTTCCCCCTAAGGTCAGGAACAAGACAAGAATATCCACTCATGACTTTTATTCAACATAGTACTGGAAGTCCTAGCCACAGCAATCAGACAACAAAAATAAACAAAAAGAGCATCTGATGGGCGCCTGGGTTGCTCAGTCATTAAGAGTCTGCCTTCAGCTCAGGTCGTGATCCCAGGGTCCTGGGATCGAGCCCCGCATTGGGCTCCCTGCTCAGCGGGAAGCCTGCTTCTCCCTCTCCCAGTCCCCCTGCTTGTGTTCCCTCTCTCATTATGTCTCTCTCCGTCAAATAAACAAATAAAATCTTTTTTAAAAAAGCATCTGAATTGGTAAGGAAGAAGTAAAATTCTATTTGCAGATGATATTAATCTATATATAGAAAACTCAAAAGACTCCACCAAAAATCTACTAGAATTGATAAACGAATTCAGTAAAGTCACAGGGTATAAAATCAATGTGCAGAAATCTGTTGTACTTCTGTACACTAATAATGAAGCAGTAGAATGAGAAATTAAGAAAACAATTCCATTTACAATTGCACAAAAAATAATAAGATACCTAGGAATAAGCCTAACCAAAGAGCTGAAAGACTTGTAGTCTGGAAACTGTAAAACACTGATGAAAGAAATTGAAGAGGACATGAAGAAATGGAAAGACATTCCATGCTCATAGATTGGAGGAACAAATATTGTTAAAATGTCTATACTACCCAAAGCAATCTACATACTTAATACAATCTCTATCAAATGCCAACAGAATTTTTCACAGAACTAGGGCAAACAATCCTAAAATTTCTATGGAACCACAGAAGACCCTGATTAGCTAAAGCAATTTTGAAAAAGAAAAACAAAGTTGGAAGCATCACAATTCCAGGTTTCAAGTTATATTACAAGACTGTACTAATTAAAACAGTATGGTCCTGGCACAAAGATAGACACAAAGATCAATAGAACAGAGTAACAAACCCAGAAATAAACTCACAATTATATGGTCAATTAATCTTTGATGAAGCATGAAAGAATATCCAATGTGAAAAGGACAATCTCCTCAATAAATGGTTTTGGGAAATCTGTTCAGCTAGCTATATGTAAAAGAATGAAACTGGACCAATTTCCAACACCATACATAAAAATAAACTGAAGATGAGTTAAAGACCTAAATGCAAAATCTGAAATCATAAAAATTGTGAAGAGAATATGGGCAGTAATGTTGTTAACATAGGCCGTAATGACATTTTTCTAGATACATCTCCCCAGGCAAGGGAAATAAAAACAAAAATAACCATTTGGGACTACATCCAAAAAAAAATTTTACACAGGAAAGGAAACAGTCACCAGAACTAAAAGGCAACTTACTGAAAGGGAGATGATATTTGCACCTGACATATCTAATAAAGAATTAGTATCCAAGATATATAAAGAACTGATAAAACTCAGTCTGTAAACATACAAATGCTCCAATTAAAAGTGGACAGGATCCATGAAGAGATATTTCTCCAAAGAACAAATACAGATGGCCAATTTAAATTAAAATTTGTTATGCTATTTCTTTAATGGTGAGGACTCATTTTCCTATCACCCTCCAGCTCCCCTACATCCAAGCCTGCTGATTTTTAAAGTTCCTGGTGATAAGCTCCACTGATTACAAGAATTCACAGTTAAACCTGTCTCATTTTCAAAACCCAATGTTATGGGGACTGCAGGCCCCCTGTCTGGGGTGGAGTCTCCATGCTTTAGGAGCCCCTGGTTCCTCTCCAGGATTAATTGTGAGGAGTCTGTTCTGTGGCATTTGGTTGGTTTTCTGGGTTAGTTGCACCAATATGGCTGTTATCTAGGTGAATTTGTGGGATGAATTGAGGTTAAGATCCTCCTACTCTGGCATCTTCCCAGGCTGCCATTTTGCGATACTTTTTGGAAGGTCAAAATCTTAGGAGATAGTTAAAAAATAAAACAAGTATTTCCAGAGTTAAATATATATCAGAGAATATTAACTAAAAATGAAAGGGAAGACACCAATGAATAAATTCACTTACTATTTGACTAAAGAGAAATAATCAGATTTTTAAGTGTTATAAAATGGGGTTTCTGTGGTTATGCTAATTAAGTTTTGGAAACTAGTGTTCTGGATAAGATGATATGTATCATTAGGTCTATACATAGTTTGTTAAATCAAGTCTTATTGATATAACTCATCAAGAATATTCAGTTCAGGGTGCCTGGGTGGCTCAGTTGGTTAAGCATCTGCTTTTGGCTCAGGTCATGATCCCAGTTTCCTGGGTTCAAGCCCTGCATTAGGCTCCCTGCTCAGTGGGGAGCCTGCTTCTCCCTCTCCCTCTGCCTGCCGCTCCTCCTGCTTGTGTTCTCTCTCTGTGTGTCAAATAAATAAATAAATAATCTTAAAAAAATGTTCAGTTCAGTAAAAAATGGCTTACCAGATTACTGGAAGCCCATGTTCTTTTATCTATTGGATCTGGTTATACTAGCTTGTTAAAACACAGCATCCAGGTTTGATATCTCTTGGGCAATTACTATTATAAATAAAAAAGTTTTTATTTATAAGACAAACATATATGCATATACATATATATTTCAAAGTCAACTGAATAGGAAAATTAAGGTTGAATTAAATCAATCTTAATTACATAGGCAAAATTCCTTCACTTTTGACATAACCAAATTATGGGGATAATAACAAGTCATAATCACTAAAGGAAGGAGACTATACTATGGTATGGATCATTAGTGGTTATCAGAATTCTGACTACCACACTGAATCAGACCCTGCAACACACAGCACTTTGTATTGTTTATTACTCTCCTTCAGTTTTAGTATGTTCCCCAAAGTTGACTTTGTTGCTTTGTGTTTATTTGTATGCCAAGATAAAATTTGGGTGTTTTTATTGTCTCAATTTTGGAGAACACATGAAGTGACTCAGGTTTACATGGCTGACAGGATCATATGAAAACCCAAAGCTTTTCTTTAGAGGCTTTGAACTGGAGGGTATAGCAGTGACAGCTGCAGATATCCAAACTGACGATAAAAGTGTGTGCAATCATCTTCATCCTGAATTGGAGACCCAATTCATTCCCATTTGTTTGATAATACTTGCAGCCATGTTCATAACCCCTAGAGAAGAGATTGGAATATCCTGTCCATAGAAGATGGCCAGCTGAAAATATCAAAGTCACAGAGCCTAGTGCTTTCTTTTACAGCCCCTTGTGTTTTCAATTTCTAACAATAAAGTGAAATCCCCACTTGGTACTTATATTGGCTATCTTTTAAAAAGGCTTGCCCCTCCTCAGAACTTTATTTGAATGGCTCACTCATATAATGGCTCACTCATATAACAGTGAAGGATTATTAGATATTTGAGAAGATTCATTTTCATGAAAAATATAAACCCAAATAAGCAAAACAGTGAAACTTTGAAGAAATGTACACAGGACAAGAAGAAAAATTAATCTTAGAGAAATTAATTGTAAGACATATGAAAGAAGATATAAAGTGAAACAATAGGATATACAGAAGTATTAATTCATAAAATCAAAATATATTCTTGCTAGTTAAAAATGTGTTGACCAATTTTAAAAATACCAATAGAAGCATTACATGATCAAAATGAGGAAATATTCAGGATGATAATATAAAAACACAAAAGAATGAAAATAAGAGACAAAAAATAGAAATTTAGTATAGGAAATCCAACCCTGAATAATAGCAGTTTTATAATTGGAGAACAGAGGAAATAGAGGAAAGGTATAATCAATGAAATAAATCAAGAACATTTCTCAGAGCTGAAAGTCACGTGTGCTCACATTAAAGGGCTTCCTGAAACCCTTCAGGTCAGCTGATGAAAATATTATAGTATTTGGTATGTTCAAAACACATGACAGATTCACAAGTTTCTCTAAAGGGAAAAATGTGTCAGAAACCAGAATGACTTTCAATAACAAATTGAAAGACAATTGAGCAATTTTCAAAATAGAATATTATAGCTACTCACAATTTCATTCATGGAGAGGGCTAAAACAAAGATATTTTTTGTCTTAATAATTTGATCTCTCCAGCAAACTTTTTAGAAGAAGATGTGCTCCTCTAAAAATAAATAGCAAAAAAAATGAAAGGAGAAGATGAGAGTCATTGGAGACCCAATATAACAGGTAAAGGTGGAGACTGGAGGTCACTGATACCAGTTTTGCATTTGGTATGGGGAACAACCAGTTCAGACTGGAGCCAATTAACTCTCCCCAACCAGACACAAATGTCTCAAAGTTTCTATACAAGATTCCTGCTGACTTACATAATATTTTTAGGCATATAAAAGTTGTTCAATATGTATTTTCTAAATTTCTTGCAAGCAAGGCATGACTTTAGGAAAAATATAAGTTTATCATGAACTAATACAAGAATCTCATTTCTCTCTGTCCTAAAATAACAAAATAATAATTCTTCACCATCATTGTACAGGTTGGTTTATTTTTCTTTTTGTTATTTTCCTTTTTTAAGATTTGTCATTTATTCATTTGAGAGAGAGAGAGCACAAACAGGGGGAGGGGCAAAGGGAGAAGGAGAAGCAGACTTCCCCCTGAGCAGGGAGCCCAAAGCAAGGTTCAATCCCAGGACCCTGAGATCATGACCTGAGGCAGATGCTTAATGGACTGAGCCACCCAGGTTCCCTTTGTTATTTTACATTTTTGAATCCTCTCTTTTGTAAAATTCAATTCTCCATTTTTGCATATTCTGGTGATTTCCTACCGATATTAATCTTTATTTTATCTCTAACTTAGTCTTAATATCTGCTATTGATATTGCTACCATTCCTCTATACCCTAATATCAGTAGAAATGGAGACGGACTTTGGCTTTTCCTAAGTTATGCTGTAGTTCTTTGCTATCAAGTCTACCAAACAGAAGAAAATGGAATAGCATTGTTTACATGAAAAACGTCGAAAGATTTGTATTATTTGTTTGAATTAAATAAATCCACCAATTATATCTCTTTGTGGGAACTCCAGCCCACAGATACAAGGGCAGTCTGCTATGTGTGAGCCTGTATGCGGAGAGTAAATTAAGATTCTTTCTTTAAGGACAGAATGTGCTCAGCAAGTTTAGAATCATGAATGAGCAGTCTCCTGGGCAGAACTGTCAGCACTGGGACTCATTAAACTGTTCTTGCTTCCCTTTGTCTCTGTCAAACAATTAGTTTATTTTTTGTGTGCTTCATCACTTATAGTAAAACCTTTCTTTTGTAGGAAGAGAAGGAAGAAGGCAAAAGTATCTTTTTCTTTCTTTTTTTTAAATTTTATTATGTTATGTTAATCCCCATACATTACATCATTAGTTTTTGATGTAGTGTTCCATGATTCATTGTTTGTGCATAACACCCAGTGCTCCATGCAGAACGTGCCCTCTTTAATACCCATCACCAGGCTAACCCATCCCCCCATCCCCCTCCCCTCTAGAACCCTCAGTTTGTTTCTCAGAGTCCATAGTCTCTCATGGTTCATCTCCCCCTCCAGTTTCCGCCCCCTTCATTCTTCCCTTCCTACTATCCTCTTTTTTTTTTTTTTAAACATATAATGTATTATTTGTTTCAGAGGTACAGGTATGTGATTCCATTCTTACTCTCAGGAAACAAACTGAAGATTGCTGGAGTGGTGGAGGGTGGGAGGGATGGGGTGGCTGGGTGATAGACATTGAGGAGGGTATGTGCTCTGGTGAGCGCTGTGACTTGTGTGAGACTGATGAATCACATTCCTGTACCTCTGAAAATGATCTTTTATTTGCTTGAAAGCATAAGACTAACACAATGAAGATTTGGAGTGATTTCTCTGCTCAGTTTTATTTAAGAAATAGTTTGTTCGATTATTTTTTGTGAGATTAGTAGATTGATTGATAACCACATTATCAAATTACATTATCTTTTTTGTTTTCACAAGCCCTTTAAGAAAATTAGGAATATATTTGCATACTAAAAGTTATTACCTAACAGGATAGATTGCTAGTTCAAATTTATTCAGTGAGATTTTGGAGTTAAAGATTTAGTGCTTGTGTGCTGGCACTCCTTTTTCCAATCCAGAAGAAATTAAACTCAGTAATTCATATTTTTTACTACAGTCTATGAAATTAGACTGCTATGTCATTTCCCATAAGCTGCTCCTTAGAAGAGCTCCAGATGGAATCTGAGCCTTCATTCTACTGGTTTTGTGGTAAAAGGGAAGAGAAATGAGACCTTGCTGTGCTGTAACTTCTGGTATGGGGATGGCTATGCCTTGCTTGGCTGTGATAGTAAAATACTGCTTGGAGAAGAGAGAAGAACTACACGGTTTGTTAGATTTTGTAGAAATTATGAATTAATTTCATTTTTTTGGCTAAAAGGAAGTTATAAGGGCATTTCCTATCATGACAAGACAAAACAGAACAACAACAACAAAAAAACCCTCAGGTTTCCTTCTTTATGTCATAAGCAGACAGAAATATATATATATATATATATATATATATATATAGTTATGGTTATAGTTGTTATATTTATAGTTATATATATAGTTATGGTTATGATTGTTAGAGTTACACCAAAGCACAGAAGTATGATTGATTTCCCTCTTGACTTCTGCTTCTGAAACTTCCAATTTACACACTAATGATTCCTGGGAATTTGAAGTCCCCTGAGGCATCAAAATCCCTATTATTCTACATCCTTTCTGCACTGTCTCCCAGGCTTCTCTCCAGAGTAATTATCCTTCCCATGTCATCTCCATAAAACCTTTCTACAGGGCAGTTGAGGTCCTTCAGAATTAAATAGAACAGGACGAAGCTCAGGAGGTATGTCCCCTGTCTCTCTCTCCCATGGATCACTCTCATGGTCTATGACATTGGAGAGAGTCACCCACAGCCCACCAGCTTTAAGCTAGACCTCCTCTGGGGACAAGATCAAGAGGATAAATGGCAGGCAGAAATCACAAAACAGAGTGATTTGCTGGAGTTAAACCATCTGTCTCTTTTACTTCTTTAATCAGACTTTAGCTACTTTGATTCCACACTTGGCAACATGCCACCAAAAATACTGAGTAAGGATCTGGGTCTGCATGTTGTATTTCTTTTGACACTTTTTTTCACTCCTTAGATTGTCCATTAGCTTGCTAATTAACAATCTTCTTTGAAATCCTTCAGAAGGTGAAGATACACACACAAAAATAGAGAAGCATCAACTTACTCTTAGAGAATTGAATTTAATAATGCCAGGACACACTTGGAAATGAACACATGGCACACGTTGGCCAATTCAGAGCTAAATAGACAGCAATATCATATAAATGGTACAATTATAATTTATTTCTATTGAAGTTATCTAATCAAATACTTAACATAAAATAAATATTGAACTACACTTCAAATAAAATAATAGGCAGGCATATGCAAACTGATACAAAATAGTAACCCATAAAGAAGATTTTTAACTGTGTAATTTAATCAAAGAAAATGACCTGCAGAAATAGTATGAATTAAATTTGAAATCAACTGATAGGTAAGGATATGGAGAGAAAGTAGAAAGGCATTCCCAGGTGACAGGAAATGTGAGGGAAAAACAACAAAAACCACAGCAACAACAAAGAACAAAACAAGATATTTTAATAGGCTGTACTACAAAAGCTGGATGTGGGAAAGATTGAGGTGGTAAAAATTGAAAGTTACAATAATATGAATGTATAATCAAAGCATTGTATTGATATGATGGGTAACCAGGCACCAGGAACTCACTTCTGTCACTGTCACCAAGCTAATTATATTTTACAAACAGTGAAATAAAGTTGTTTTTGTTTTTTTTGAGAGAGAGAGAGCACACTTGCATGCACATCGGTGGGGAGGGGCAGAGGAAGAGGGACAGAGGGAGAGAGAGAGAGACTCTTAAGCAGGCTCCCTGCTCAGGGCAGAGCCCAACACAGGTCTCGAACTCATGACTCTGAGATCATGACCTGAGCTAAAATCAAGATTTGGATGCTTAACTGACTGAAATACAACATTTTTTAAATTACGTGTATAAAGATAATGGTGATGCTCACAATATAGTCCAAAGAATTAGGTTTCCGGGCACAAAGTGACATATTATATATTAATATAATATAATATAAATAATATAATATAATATAATATAATTAATACAGTATAATAATATAATATAATAACATAACATAATATAACATAATATAATATATAAATGGGAGATTCCAGGGGATGATTGAATCTTGAAAAACATATGTGACAAAATTGCCCAGTAGTAATAGACCAGATAAGGAAGTTATAAGCAAACATAACAGGATACATGACCAGAGTTTGAACAATGTTTAGCTCCAGACAGTAATAACTGGAAGATATCTAGGATATTAGTAAGGGATTAAGTTTAAAAGTAAACTAGTGCAAATTGTAGGGCTTTTGAAAACCAAGCTATATCTGTGGAGTGTTCAAAAGATAAGTCAAGAAAGTATTCAAACATTTTGGAAGAGAGGGTTAATTCAGAAGAATGACCAGAGATCACAAACAAAAATAAGGACAATTTAAGAAGAAGAAGAGTTGGAGAAAGGAAAGAGAGGAGGAGGATGACAGTGGACATAAAACCAAGGCTAGCATCAAAGGCATGAGTAGACAGAGTCAACAATTATACACACTATGATTAGACAGAGAATTAGACGAGATTCCTCAGTACAAATTACTAACCCAATCTGTTACTCTTCTACTATAGTTTTATACTCTAGAAACCAAAAGATTTTGTCCTCAAGTCTTTTCTTGTTAAATATTAATGATAATGGAGTTTAAAATCCTATTTTATATAAAAATGTGAGATTCAGATTTTTTAAATGACAATTCAAAAAAAATCATTTTAACCTGTATGAGATTTAAAGATAGTGTTTTATAGTTAACTGGAGTCTGATCTACTACCACTTTGACAAATGGTCAAGTCTTAGGAAAAAGCTCTTTGTAGCCAAATGGAACAAGCAATGGGAAACCAGAAAACAAACAATAAAAACCAAAGATTGTCCCAATGTGGAGAAAATTGACAGTGATAAGAAAAGAGGTGCAAAAGAGCAATTTCCCCACTTTTGTGGAAATGTTTCATTTCACTCAGATATACAAAACAACAACAACAAAACAAAGAAGAAACAAAAAAGGGGTATATTTGAATAATTATTTCACTTAGTCCGTCATGAATTTTATCCAACTTTTCCCAAATTTTATTTTATTTCACTTTTTAAAGATTTATTTATTTATTTCAGAGAGAGAGCACATGAGAGCGGGGAGGGACAGAAGGAGAAACAGAATCCTCAAGCTGACTCCGTGCTGAGTGCAGAGCCCTATATGGGGCTGATCCCATAACCCTGAGATCATGACCTGAGCCAAAACCAAGAGTCAGACGCTCAACCAACTGAGCTACCCAGGTACCCCTAACTTTTCCCAAATTTTAAAAACCAAGTTTAAAAAAAATCCTCTAGAGTCATTGGGAATTTAATAAACTATTGCAAAAATTAATTAATATGAGCATCATTATGGTTCTCCTACTGAATACAGGACAGATACCAGGGATTAGAGTTGTAGGATGAATGTGACTATAATCATTTACATCTTTGAAAACTGGATTAGGAATGGAGAGTGGGGGTAATTCAAAAGGGGTAAATACACAAGGCACAGTATTACCATGTGAAAAGTATGGTATATGGAAGTGACTATGTTAGGTATTCAGTTTCTAAAAGAGTGACCAAAGAAGACAACTGATATCATGATCTGTGGTGGGATCTACCGGGTAGATAAATTCACATATGGCCCTGGTAATTAAAGTTTACAAAACCCAGAGAACCCAAAATATGCTCTCTTAAACCTGAGATTTTTGGGAGAAGTTTGGGAAAAATGGACTTTCCCAGGAATTACTAACTGCCAATAGTTATCAACCACTTCTAACCAGCTTCAGGAACATTCAGAAAATGTATTCACAGATAAGGAGAGAAAATGAATTTATATTAGGATGATGTCCTAACTTTTTTCCTAGGGTGATGTATAGGACAAATGGACACATTTTGCTTGTTCACATGTAGCCTCATTTAGGGATTTAAGAGCTAGAGGAAGCATATACAAATTTTCTATCAAAAACAAACAGACAATAAAAATAAAACTATTTCCTTAAAATTTTGTAAGGTATTTACATATTCTAAAGATTTTGTCCATTTTTAGGAAAATGTCTCCAGTATATTGCCAGTGTCCTATTTATTTTTTTATCTTATTAAAAATATTTTATTTAGGGGTGCCTGGTTGGTGCAGTTAAGTGGCCAAATCAGTTTCAGCTCAAGTCATGATCTCAGGGTCTTGAGATTGAGCCTTGCATCAGGCTTCATGCTCAGTGCAGAGTCTGCTTGAGACTCTCTTTCTGCCCCTTCTGCCTGTACTCTCTCTCTCTCTCTGAGATAAATAAATCTAAAAATATATATATATTTTTAATTTTCTCCAAAAATTTTGTTCTTTTTAAAATGGCATTCAGGTTTTATGTTTTGTTTTCAGTAGATTTCTATGACAAATTATAAAATTTTCCATCCAATTGTCTCTATTTTTAAGGTTTTAAGCTATGCACACATATATACACTCACATTTTTATTAGAAATTTCAAATAGTGTTAGTATGATAGACATACAGAGTGACTAATGGCTGTGAATTACTTTTTTTTTTTATTTTATTCAATTTCCCATTCTCCTAAGGACAATAGAGATGGATGGGACCAATGAGAGCACCAAGGGAAATTTCATCCTTTTGGGGTTTTCTGACCGCCCCATCTGGAGAGGATCCTCTTTGTGGTCATCTTGATTGCATATCTCCTGACCCTTGTGGGCAACACCACCATCATCCTGGTGTCCCGGCTGGACCCCCACCTCCACACTCCCATGTACTTCTTCCTCACCCACCTATCCTTCCTGGACCTCAGTTTCACCACCAGCTCCATCCCTCAGCTGCTCTATAACCTGAATGGGCGCGACAAGACCATCAGCTACACAGGCTGTGCCATCCAGCTCTTCCTATTTCTGGGTCTGGGTGGTGTAGAGTGCCTGCTCCTGGCTGTCATGGCGTATGACCGGTTTGTTGCAGTCTGCAAACCCCTCCACTACATGGTAATCATGAATCCACGCCTCTGCTTGGGTTTAGTGTCCCTTGCTTGGTGCTGTGGTGTGGCCAACTCCTTGATTATGTCCCCAGTGACTCTGTGGCTACCCCGCTGTGGGTACTGCAAAGTAGACCACTTCCTCTGTGAAATGCTTGCCCTGATCTGGATGGCCTGTGTTAATACAGCTGCTGTTGAAGGTATTGCCTTTATTTTGGCAGTGGGCATTGTGCTGTCACCCCTGGTATTCATCCTGATCTCCTATGGCTACACCGTGAGAGCTGATTTAAGTATCCAGTCATCCTCAGGGAGGCACAAAGTCTTCAGTACCTGTGGCTCCCATCTCACAGTGGTCTCACTTTTTTATGGAAACATCATCTACATGTACATGCAACCAGGAACCAGCTCCTCCAATGACTAGGGGAAAATTCTCACTCTTTTCTACAACATTGTCACACCACTCCTGAATCCCCTGATCTACACCCTCAGAAACAAAGAGGTGAATGAGGCATTGAGAAGATTGGTTTTGGGAAATCCAGGTTTAAGGAAGAGATTATAATAAAACACAATGATAGCAATTCCCCCTTATGTTAAAATCCTACAAAAAATATTTATCCATTATCTTGCATGACTACCTGCCTGCCAGAGTTTGGGCATATATCATCACAGTTTATGGCCCAACTTTAGTTTTCTTTTGTGTAAGTAGTACAGGAGTACATAAATTATGATATCAAAAACAATAGTTCTCAAAGGAACATCTATTAATCATTGCTGATGCACAAATATCTAGATGGTTCACATACTGTGGTAAAAAGCTAGGGGCAGTGAATAGAGCCATGTTTTCTAGAAAGGAAAGAGAGAGAATAAAAATGAAATTTCTTTTACCCAAACTTTTGGAAATATTTAACCATTAGAGCATATTGGATATTTTATTCTAGTTATTCACTTTTATAAATCTTGATAAGATCTGTCAGCATGGACAAGAATTTATTTTCCACTTTCATTTTCTTACAACAAAACCAACAAAAACAGAAACAACACTTCCATAGCAACATGTGGCTGTTATTCCTTTTTATCTATTTATTCATTCAACAGCACTTAGTGAATGGCAAATCTCTTGCAGGCACTGCTCTAGGTGCTGGGATTAAACTTCTGATCAAGAGTGACAAGGCCCCTGATTTTGTGAAATTTACCTATTAATGTGTATGCTGGTGACAATAAATAACAAAAAAATAAAGCTATCATTTATTGATAAAAGTAAATAAAATTTATATATTTAATAATATATATTTTTTAAATATATGTGTGTATATATATATATATATGTGTGTGTGTGTGTGTGTGTGTGTGTGTGTGTGTATATATAGTGGGAAATAACCATGAAGTTGAGAAAGGTTGGGAAAGATGGAATGCTCTTTGAAGGTCTTTTACCTGCACCCAGATAATGAAAAGGAAGACCTGCCACAATCACTCCTGGAGAAGGGATGTTACGTTTAAATTTTGTCAGGTAAGAGTAAGCTTGGCATACTTTGAGATCAGAAGAATGGCCACTGTGCATACAGTGGGGTTCTAGAGAGATAATAATGGAGAGAGAATCAAAGAAGTAGAAAAGGCCAGAGCATGGAGAATCTTACAGGCAATGCTGCAGACTAGGGAGTTTACCTGTAGCACAGGACATTGTTGAGAAAATAAACAATATGATTTACAATTTTACAGGTCTACACCATTGGTTCTGCAGAGAATGGATATTTTGGGACAAAAGTGAAAGCAATAAAGACTACTGCAGTAAATGAGGCAACAGTAGCTAATGATTTGCAATAAACATTATCAGTGGAAAGAGTAAATTTACAATCAGAGATGTATTTTAGAGATCAAGCAAAGATATGTTCTAAAGGAACTTGTGGACTGAGAAATAATTAGGAATTAAGAATGATGTAATTTGTTGGGGCGCCTGGGTGGCTCAGTCATTAAGCCTCTGCCTTCGGCTCAGGTCATGATCCCAGGGTCCTGTGATCGAGCCCCGCATCGGGTTCCCTGCTCCTCAGGAAGCCTCCTTCTCCCTC
Source organism: Phoca vitulina (assembly GCF_004348235.1). Lineage (NCBI taxonomy): Eukaryota > Metazoa > Chordata > Mammalia > Carnivora > Phocidae > Phoca > Phoca vitulina. The sequence goes on from NW_022589790.1 coordinate 3,751,130, forward strand.
TCCCACTCCCCCTGCTTGTGTTCCCTCTCTCACTGTGTCTCTCTCTGTCAAATAAATAAATAAAATCTTTAAAAAAATAATAATGCAATTTATAATTTTAACAAATAAGTGTTTATTGTAACATTTTCTGGAATGGAAGTGACTGAAGTAAAAGCAGATATGCAGCTGGGGTAGGGATTCAGATGTTCGCTTTAGACAAATTATGTTTGAAATAAATAATAAATAGTCAAACAAGGATATCAATGTAGTGGTTATATAAAAGGTCAGGAACTCAGGTTAGAAAGGCAGGTTTGGAAATATTAATTGGAATTCACCAGTATACAGATGTTATTTAAATGCCTCAGATTTTATTGCCCATTTATAGGGTAAAAATAGACAAGATAACTGAAGTAAACAAGTTAAAGGAAAAGAAAAAGAAAGAGACTGAAACTAAATCCTAAAATGAATTAATGTTTAGAAATCAGGCAGAGGAAAAAGGACCAGCAACACATTAGTATTGGGCAGTGTGGTCAATTGTTTGCAAAGATGACTATTACCAATTACTTCTATCTTATGCATGTCTGTAGCCCCCTCCATCCACAGATGAACCCTTCAATATGGTCTGGTCCCATGACTCGCTTTGGTCAACAGAGTTTGGCAGTTATAATGCTGTACCAATCCTGGACCCAGTTCATCAGAGGCTTGGCTGCTACTTTTTTCCCTTGGGATCTAGGTTCCATGTAAATTAAGCTCAGACCACACTGCTGAATGCTAACAGGCAATATGAACAGATAGATCTGGTCAGAATGAGCCAGCCATTCCAGCCTCCAGCACTGTGAATGAGGTCATCCGACCAGAGCCAGACACCCAGCAAATACAGCCTTGTAAGTGGTCCACACTTCCAGAACATGGAACAAAGATGAGACATTCCTGCTAAGCCCTGTCAAAACTTATGACTCATAAATGACAACAATAATAATGTAGTTTCCACTAGGTTTGAAGATAGTTTGGTTGGCAGAAATAAATAATGACCAGCAATTGAAAGGAAAATAAGTAGTGGGGTTTTGTTTGTTCATTTGTTTTTGTTTTTGTTTTTTGAAACCAAGCTCTAGATGGGGTCATCAAGTGTTTGGAATACTGCTAAGAACATTACAAGAGAAAACATGTAAGTGACCCAACAAAAAGAAGTTGGTGATGTTGACAATAGTTTCAGAGGATCAGTTGAGTACGAAATCCCATTTGGAGTGTGGTGAAGAAAGAAAGAAGATGAAAAAGTGGAAGTTTTGTTAGAATACTCTGTGGTATAAAAAAGGAAACACATAAGTGAGGCAATCCCTCATGGAATGTTTTGATTCATTTAAAAATAGGATATACTAAGTAGGTTTGTAAATTGAAGCTAATATGTAAAGGCAAAGGAAGGATCTATTGATGCCAGAAGTATCTAGTATAAGAACAGGTCTTTAAAAATGGCAAATCTTGGTGAATTCAAGGCTTTCAATAGGAACCAGTACATTTCAGTTGTGATAGGGTAAAAGATAGTGTATATGTAAATGGATGCAAGAGTATGTATTTTTATGGAGATAATGCATGGAGTTCTTCACTGTTTCTATTTCCTCATTACAATGTAAGAATTAGTCACCAGTTGAAGCACAGTGAGAGGCTGAATGGTGGCAGAGAATGTAGGTTGATATGAAGAGTAGAAAGAAGATAAAATGTAGTCTTGAACTGGAAAATTGAAAGATCATTGTAGACATAACCCATAATATCTTGCTATGGTTTCTTGTCCTTTGTCATTTTTGGACAAGCATTTAAAATAAAACAAATTAGCACAATGTGAAAATTATTCTTCGAAAGTATGAAGGTTTTCAAATACTGGTGAACTATTAGCAGACAGTGGAGTTCTGTGTAGGCAGCATATAGATGGGTCTTTTTTTTTTTTTTTCTTTATCCATTCCAACACCCTATGTCTTTTGATTGGAACATTTATGCCATTTACACTTAAAGTAATTATTGATAAATATGTAGTTCTTTCTATTTGGCTATATGTTTTCTGGTTGTTTTTGTAGTTCTCTCCTTTCTTTTATTGTTCTCTTTCTTTGTGATTGATGAGTTTCTTTAGTGTTATGTTAGGGTTTCTTTCTTTTTCTTTTTTGCTTTTTTTTGTTACCATGAGGTTCATATATAAGATTCTAGGGTATATAGCAGTCTATATTAATTTTGAGGTCCTTTCACATTAAATGCCTTCCTAAAAAGCACTCTCTTTCACTTTCTCTTACACTTTTTATATATATGCTGTCATATTTTACATCTTTTTATTCATAGTTTTCTTACACCAAATTATGACCATTTCTTTTCCACTTAAAGAAACCCTTTAATTATAATGCTGGTTTAGTGATGATAAGCTCCTTTAATTTTTGTTTCTCTAGGAAACTTTATCTCTACTTCAATTCTGAATGATAATCTTGACATGTAGAATATTCTTGGTTATATTTTTTCTTTTTCTTCCTTTTAGCATTTTGAATATATCATGCCCCTCTCTTCTGGCCTGCAAAGTTTCTGCTAATAAATTAACTGGTAGCCTTGTAGAGTTTCCCTTGCATATAGTTTTGTGCTTCTCTCTTGCTACTTTGAACGTTCTCTTTTTGTCTTTAACATTTGACATTTTAATTATTGTCAAGGGGGTCATGTGTGGGCCTCCTTGGGTTCATCTTGTTTGAAACTCTCTGTGTGTTTCTTGAATCTGAATATTTATTTTCTTTCCTAGTTCAGGAATTTTTTTAGCTATTATTTCTTCAAATATGTTTTCTGCCCTTTTCTTTGTTTTCTTCTTCTTCTGGCGTCCCTATAATGTAAATGATTTGTTTGATTGATGTTGTCCAAGAGATCTCTTAACCTATCCTTATTAATTTTTTTCTGTATTCCCTATTTTTGTTGTTCAGCTTCAGTGTTTTCATTACCCTGTGTTCCAAATTGCTGATATGTTCTTTTGTATCCTCTACTCTACTGTTGATTCCTTGTAGAGTACTTTTATTTAGTTATTATATGCTTCAACTCTGATTTTTCCTTTTACATATATATGTAATATATGTATATAATATATTATATTACAATATTTTATTGAAGTTCTCACTGAGTTCTTCTACTCTTCTATCCAGCTCGGTGTACACCTTTATGATCATTACTTTATTTTTTTTATCAAGCATATTGCTTATTTCTGTTTAATTTAGTTATTTTCCTGAGGTTTGTCTCATTCTTTCTTTGGAGCATATTTCTCTGTCTCCCCATTGTGCTTGACTTTTTGTGCTTATTTCAATGGATTAGGTGGAACAGTTACTTTTTCTAAACTTGAAAGGATGGTCTTATGTATGTTCATTCCCTATGTAGACTATGTGTGCTTGGTGACTCTTGCTGCTTGGCTGGACCTGGGGCTGGTATGGGCTGGGGGTCCTGGGGCTCTCCACATAGTGTATTCCCTGGCAAGATAGCTAAGGCTACAAGGGGTGCAAGCCAGAGTGTTCCAAGACTCTATGCAGGGAGCAACTTGACAGGATAGCTGAAGCTGAAGAGGATGTTATCCAAGTTTTCTCAGGGCTCTCTGTGCAGAGAGTTCCCTGGCAGTGTGGCTGGAGCTGAGATGGGTTGCAGGCCAGGAGGTTTCAAGTCTTTCAGCATAACAGGCATCATGGAAGGACAGTTAAACTGAAATGGGGGCAGGTCAGGGGTTCCAGCATTCTAAGCACAGAGGGCACACTATCAGGACATATGAAGCTGATGTGGATATCAGCCAGGGGATCTTGCAGCTCTCCATACAACTGTCACCCTGTCAGAACAGCTAAAGCTGAAGTCAGTGCAGGCCAGTGTGTCCTGGAGTTCCATGCACTGAGGGTACCCTGGCTGGACAGCTGAAGCTCAAATGGTACAAGCTGGGTTATGCTAGGTGTTCTGTGCAGAGGATGCCCTGGTGGGGCAGCTAGAGATGAGGGAGGTGATGTGCAAGCCAGGAAGTCTCTGGGCTGTGTGCACAGAAAGTGCCCTGGCAGAATAGCTGAAACTAAAGTGGGTACAAACAGGGGGGACCTGGGGCTCTACACACAGAGGGCACTTTGGCAGGATAGTTGAAATAGATGTAAACCTGGGTGTTTCAAGACTCTGCACAGAGGCTGCCCTAGAGTTGTGGCTGGAGCTGAGGTGGGGTATAGGCTGGAAGGTCCTGGGGCACTCCATGCAGTGGGTACCCTGTCAGGAAATCTAAATTTAATGTGGGCATGTGCTGGTGTGGTCCATGGGCTCTCCATGCAATATGTGCCCACACAGGACAGCTTAAGATGAGTTGTGTACAAATCTGGGTGTCTCAAGGTGCTCAGGGCAAATGTGCCATGGTTGGGTGACTGGGGTCAATGTAGGAATGAACCAGGGGTCATGGGTCTCTGTGCACAGGGACACACTGGCAAAATGGCTGGATCTGAAGTAGACATCAGCCAGGACATTCTGGAGTGCTCTGTGCCAAGGGTGCCCGAGCAAGCCATCTGAAGCCAAAGTGGTACGAGCCTGGAGTGTTCTGGGGGTGCTGTACACTTTTGTCAACTTGGCACAAAGGCTAGAACTGTAGTTGATGCTAACCAAGATGTCCTAGTGTGCACTGCCTTGTGGCCACCTTGGTGTGATAGCTGGAGCTGATAATAGGCTAGGGCTGCTGGGCTCACAGAGGTGCAGGTCAGTTGGGATGCCGCGACTATGCACTGGTCTGTGCTTTCAAGGTGTGGGAGGTATGTAAACTTTGTCTCTCAGTCAATCCCACCCCAAGAATGTTCTAGCAGCTCCCTCACCTTTTGGGAGTGTTCGAGGTCTGGCTCTTTATGTATTAATTTTTCTTTACAACCTCAGCTCTTTCATTGTGCCCCAGTACAACAGGGACTGGTGTAAACTACTAGACTTGGGGCTTGTTGAAGTAGCAACCTGGCTGTAGGTTCCAGACCCTGCTCTGGTCTGCACTTCCACGGTGGAGGGGGAGCATAAACTATGTCACTCTCCATTCACTCTGACCTAGAGAGAGCTCCAGTAGTCCCTTTGCCATTTGGAGGGGTTCAAGGGCTGGCTGTTTTATTAACTAGTTGCTCTTTTCAACTGTGGCTATTTTTCTGTGCTGAAGGAAAGTTAAATCTATTCCCAGTTCCTAAGCAGTATCCCTCCCCACTGCAGTTCAAAACATCAGAGGTGGGTGTTCCTTTCATGATTGTGTCTCTGTCTCTCTTGCTATTCTTTTAATGTTCATTCTTACTTTGGTTGTGCAGAAGTTGATCAGTCAGTCTTCAGTTTTTCAGGAGAAATTATTCTATAAATAGGTGTAACTTGGTGTGTTCTGTAGAGGAGATGAGTTCAGGGTCTTCCTATGTCACCATCTTAGACCAGAACTCTCCTCTAGCGTTTTTCTGTTTTTTTTTTTTTATTTCAGTTATTTAATTTTTCATCTCTGACTTGTTCTGTTTGATATTTTCAATCTCTGTTTAAGTTCTCATTGAATACATTCACTTTTTTTTTTTTCCTCTAGATCCAGTGAGTATCTTTCTGACCATTATTTTGAATTCCTTATCAGGCATATTGCTTACCTCCATTTCATTTAACTCTTTTGCTGTGAATTTGTCTGTTCTTTCATTTGGGACATATTCCTCTGTCTCTTCATTTTATCTAAATCTCTGTTTGTTTCTATGTGTTAGGGAGGTTTGTTACCCCTCCTTGTCTTGAAAGTAGTGGCATTGTGTAGAAGAGGTCCCCTGGTGCCCTGTAGCACAATGCCCCTGGTGACCGGAACCAGGTGCTCTGGTGTTATCTCCTGTGTGATCTGTGTATGTCCTAGTGTTGTGGTTGAATCATGTTTTCCTTCAGTCTAGCCACCTGCAATGACCCACTTTGTTTGTTGTGCATGCACTGAGTAGGGTTTGTTTCTTGCACTGTCGAGGTGCCTATCTGAGGCAGTGGTGGGCTCATAGATGGGTAGGTTCAGCAGTCAGACTACAGGTCTGCAGTTAGTCTCTCCACCCCAGGTGTGGGAACACCTACTGGGCAAGCTAAAAGGCTGGCCTATTGAAACTGCTTGTGTGCTCTTGTGTGGGATTATCTCCCCCTCTTCCCAGGGCAGGAGTCACTTGGGAGTGGTAGTTGTCCCTGCTAGGGCTACTTTCAGGGTGTGGAAAGGCAAGATCTGCTTTGGAGAGATGCCTATCAAGGCAGGCAGATTGAATGTGGCTGGTCTGCAGGGAAACATGAGGGTGGAGCACATGGTGTTAGTAAGATGGGTGGAGAGTGTTAGCTCTGGTTCTCATTAAGTCTCTGGCTATCCAAGCTGGCAGAGAGGAAGAGAAATGACATCCACCAGCACTTTTGCTCTTAGAGAAGTCTCCTGAATATCCCTGCCTCTCCAGTGCATGTTCTTAGATTAGCAAATGAATCTTTACATACACACCAGATGCTTTTCAAACTGTTGTTTCTGTGCTGTATCTCAGGCAGGATTATTTATTAGGCTGGATCTTTAAGGGTGGGGACTTGTTTTCATATCTCACTTGGCTGTCACAGAGTTAAGCGCTCTGATGTTTAAAGTATCCAGGGGTAGACTCTGCTGATTTTAGGTAGCTCCTGAATTTAAGCCCCACTGATTTTCAAAGCTAGATGTTATGGGGACTCATCTCCCAATACAGGTCTCCAGCGCCTAGGATGCCTGGAATGGGGTCTAATTCTTTCACTTCTATACACTTGTGGTGTCCTTTCTGTTCCTGCTTAATCTTGCCAAGGGGAGATGGCTCCCAACCATGTCTCTGCCCCTTCCACCCTTTATGATGTGACCTCCTCTCTAGTATTAACTGTGGAAGGTCTGTCCTGTCAGTCTTTGGGTAATTTTCAGTTACTTTTACAGATGTAGCTGTTACTCAGTGTATCTGTCAGACAAGATGACTTCAGGAATCTCCTGTTCCACCATCTTCCTCCTGTTTTCACCTTTTATTTCTTTTTTATTTCCAAATCTCTCTGGCTAGAATTTCTAATACTATATGATTAGAAACGTTGGAAGGGGTCATCTTTGTCTTGTTCCCAAACGTACAGAAAATCTTACATTCCTACACCATGGAGTATAATGTAAGTTGTGGGGTTCTGATATATGGCTTTACTATAAGGTAATATGTTTATATTTCTAGTGTTTTGAGTATTTTTTATTATGTTCAGTTAGTCACTGTATAATACATAGTTTTTGATGTAGTGTTCAATGATTCATTAGTTAAGTATAACACCCAGTTCTCATCACAGCACATGCCCTCCTTAATGCCCATCACCCAGTTACACCCTCCCCCCACCTTCCTCCCCTCTGACTCCCTCAGATTGTTTCCTAGGGTCCATAGTCTCTCATGGTTCATCTCCCTCTCTGATTTCTCCCCCTTTGGATTTCCTTCCCTTCCCCTATGGTCCTCTGTGCTATTGCTTATGATCCACATGTGAATGAAACCATATGATATTTGTCTTTCTCTGCTTGATTTACTTCACCTAACATAATCCCCTCCAGTTCCATTCTTGTCGATGCAAATGGTGGGTATTCATCATTTTTGATGGCTGAATAGTATTCCATTGTGTATATGTACCACATCTTTATCCATTCATCTGTTGAAGGGCATCTCCGCTCCTTCCACATTTGGCTATAGTAGACATTGCTGCTATGAACACTGGGGTGAACGTGCCCCTTCTTTTCACTACGTCTGTATCTTTGGGATAAATAGCTTGTAATGCTAGGTGGTAGGGTAGCTCTATTCTTAACATCTTAAGGAATCTCCATACTGTTTTCCAGAGTGGATGTACCAACTTGCATTCCCACCAACAGTGTAAGAGGGTTCCCCTTTCTCCACAACCTCACCAACATTTGTTATTTCCTGTTTTGTTAATTTCTACCATTCTAACTGGTGTAAGGCGGTATCTCAGTGTGGTTTTGATTTGTATTTGCCTGATAGTGATGTTGAGCATATTTTCATGTGTCTGTTAGCCACTTCTATGTCTTTTTTGGAGAAGTGTCTGTTCATGTCTTATGCCCATTTTTTGACTGGGTTATGTGTTTTTTGAGTGTTGAGTTTGAGAAGTTCTTTATAAATCTTAGATATCAGCCCTTTATCTGTAATGTCATTTGCAAATAACTTCTCCCATTCCATGGGCTGCCTCTTAGTTTTGTTGACTGTTTCCTTTGCTGTGCAGAAGCTTTTTATCTTGATGAAGTCCCAAAAGTTCATTTTTGCTTTTGTTTCCCTTGCATTTGGAGACATGTCTTGAAAGAAGTTACTGTGGCTGATGTTGAAGAGGTAACTGCCTATGTTCTCCTGTAGGATTTTGATGGAATCCTGTCTCACATTGAGGTCTTTCATCCATTTAGAGTTTATCTTTGTGTATGGTGTAAGGGAATGGTCCAGTTTCATTCTTCTATATGTAGCTGTCCAATTTTCTCAGCACCATTTATTGAAGAGACTGTCTTTTTTCCATTGGATATTTTTCCCTGATTTGTCAAAGATTAGTTGACCATAGAGTTGAGGGTCCGTTTCTGGAGTCTCTATTCTGTTCCATTGGTCTGTGTGTCTGTTTTGTGCCAATACCATGCTGTTTTGCTGATCAAAGCTTTGTAATATAGCTTGAAGTCAGGCAGTGTGATGCCACCAACTTTGTTTTTCTTTTTCATCATTCCCTTGGCAATTCGGGGTCTTTTCTGGTTCCCTACAAATTTTAAGATTTTTTGTTCCAGCTCTTTGAAAGATGCCAATGGTATTTTAATAAGGGTGGCTTTGAAAGTGTTAATTTCTGTGGGGAGGATAGACATTTTAACAATGTTTATTCTTCTATTCCAAGAGCATAGAATATTTTTCTGTCTTCTTCTGTCTTCCTCAATTTCTTTCATAAGTGTTCTGTAGTTTCTAGAGTATAGATCCTTCACCTCTTTAGTTAGGTTTATTCCTAAGTATCTTATGGTTTTTGTTGCTATTGTGAATGGAATTGATTCCTTAATTTCTCTTTCTACAGTTACATTGTTAGTGTATAGAAAATAAATTGATTTCCGTGCATTGATTTTGTATCCTGCCATATTAGTGAATTGCTGTATGAGTTCTAGTAATTTGGGGGTGGAGTCTTTGGGTTTTCCACATAAAGTATCATGTCATGTGTGAAAAGACAGAGTTTGACTTCTTCTTTGCCAATTTGGATTCCTTTAATTTCTTTTTGTTGTCTGATTGTTCTTGCTAGGAATTCTAGTACTATGTTGAGTAATAGTGGTGAGTGGGCATCCTTGTCATGTTCCTGATCTTAAGGGAAAGGCTCTCACCTTTTCACCATTGAAAATGATATTCACTATGGGCTTTTCATAGGTGGATTTTATATTGAGGAATGTTCCCTCTATCCCTATACTCTGAAGAGTTTTTATCAGGAACAGATGTTGTATTGATCAAATGCTTTTTCTGCATCAATTGACAAGACAAGAATATGGTTCTTGTCTTCTCTTTTATTGATGTGCTCTACCACATTGATTGATTTGCAAATGTTGAATACCCTTGCATCCCAGGCATAAAACCAACTTGGTCATGATGGATAATTCTCTTAATGTACTGTTGGATCCTGTTAGCTAGGATCTTGAGAATTTTGGCATCCATGTTCATCAGGGATATTGGTCTGTAATTCTCCTTTTTGATGGGATCTTTGCCTGGTTTGGGGATCAGAGATCAATTGTTTATGCTGGCCTCATAGAATGAGTCTGGAAGCTTTCTTTCTGTTTCTATTTTTTGAAACAGCTTCAAGAGAATAAGTATTATTTCTTCTTTGAATGTTTGGTAGAATTCCCCTGGAAATCCATCAGGCCCTAGACTTTTGTTTTTGTGGGAGGTTTTTGATCATTGCTTCCATTTCATTACTGGTTATTGGTCTATTCAGATTGTCAATTTCTTCCTGTTTCAGTCTTGGTAGTGTATAAGTTTCCAGGAAGGCATCCATTTCTTCCAGGTTGCTTAATTTATAGGCATATAGTTATTGATAATAATTTTTTATAATTGTTTCTATTTCCTTGGTGTTAGTCATGATCTCTCCCCTTTCATTCATAATTTTATTAATTTGGGCCCTTTCTCTTTTCTTTTTGATAAGTATGGCCAGTGGTTTAATGATCTTATTAATTCTTTCAAAGAACCAGCTTCTAGTTTCATTGATCTGCTCTACTGTATTTCTGGTTTCTAATTCATTGATCTCTGCTCTAATCTTAATTAGTTCTCTTCTTGTATGTGGCTTAGGGTATATTTGTTGTTCTTTTTCCAATTCTTTAAGGTGTAAAGTTAGTTTGTGTATTTGGGATTTTTCCTTTTTTTTTTTTTTTTTTTTTTTTTTTGAGTGAGGCTTGGATGACTATGTATTTCCCCTTAGGGCCGTCTTTGCAGCATCCCATAGGTTTTGGACCAATGTGTTTTTGTTCTCATTGGTTTCCATGAATTGTTTAAGTCCTTCATTGATTTTCCTGGTTGACCCAAACATTCTTAAGCAGGATGGTCTTTAGCTTTCAAGTGTTTGAATTTCTTCCAAATTGTTTTCTTATGATTGAGTTCCACTTTCAAAGCACTGAGGTCTGAGAATATGCAGGGAATAATCTCAATTTTTGGTATTGACTGACACCTAATTTGTGACCCAGTATGTGGTCTATTCTGGAGAAAGTTCCATGTGCATTTGAAAAGAATGAGTATTCTGTTGTTTTAGGGTGGAATGTTCTGTATATATCTATGAGGTCCCTATGGTCCAGTGTGTCATTCAGAGCTCTTGTTTCTTTGTTGATCTTCTGTTTAGATGATCTGTCCAATGCTGAGTGTGGAGTGTTAAAATCTTCTACTATTAATAATGTATTATTGTTGATCTGATTCTTTATTTTGGCTAAGATTTGGCTTATGTAGTCAGCTGCTCCCATGTTGGGGGCATAGATATTTACAATTGTTAGATTCTTTTTTTGGGTAGACCCTTTAAGAATGATATAGTGTCCCTCTGGATCTGTTGTTACAGTCTTTGGTTTAAATTCTAATTTGTCTGATATAAGATTTGTTACCTCAGCTTTCTTTTCAGGTCCGTTGACATGATAAATTGTTCTCCATCTCCTCACTTTCAATCTGGATGTATCTTTAGGTTCAAAATGAGTCTCTTGTAGACAGCATATGGATGGGTCCTGTCTTTTTTTTTTTTTTTAAGATTTCATTTATTTATTTGAGAGAGAGAGAGAATGAGAGACAGAGAGCATGAGAGGGAGGAGGGTCAGAGGGAGAAGCAGACTCCCCGCCAAGCAGGGAGCCCGATGCGGGACTCGATCCCGGGACTCCAGGATCATGACCTGAGCCGGAGGCAGTCGCTTAACCAACTGAGCCACCCAGGCACCCGGGTCCTGTCTTTTTATCCAATCTGCAACCCTGTGCCATTTTATGAGAACATTTAGGATGCTCTTGTTGAGAGTTACTACTGAAAGATACATATTTATTGCCATCTTATTATCTGTTAAGTCCCTGTTTCTATGGATTGTCTCTGTAAACTTCTGGTCTATATTACTCTTCGGGTCTTTCTTCTTTTATAGAATACCCCTTAGTATTTCTTGTAGGGCCAGTTTAGTCGTCATATATTCTTTCATTTTCTGCAGGTCCTGGAAGCTCTTTATCTCTCCATCTGTTCTAAATGACACTCTTGCTGGATAAAGTATTCTTGGCTGCATGTTCTTCTCATTTAGTACCCTGAATATGTCTGTCAGCCCTACTGGCTTGCCAGGTATCTGTGGACAGGTCTGATGTTATTCTGATGTTCCTCCCTCCACAAATAAGAAATCTCTTCCCCCTAGATGCTCTCAGGATGGCTTCCTTGGTTCTAGGATTTGTGTTTTACTATTACATGCTGGGTCTTTGGTCTGTTCTCCTTCATCTTGGGAAGGGTACTCTCTGCCTCTTGGATATGAGTGCTTGTTTCATTCCCCAGATTAGGGATTTTCTCTGCTATGATTTGCTCAAATATACCTTCTAGTCCTCTGTCTCTCCCCACCCCCTCAGGGATACCAATAATTCTCCCATTGGAACGTTTCATGGCATCCTTAATCTCTCTAAGTCTGTTCTCATGGATTTTAAGCTGTTTGTCCCAGGCATCCTCCTGTTCCTACCTTTCTATCAGTTTATCTTCTAGATCACTAATTTGTTTTTCTGCCTCATTTACCCTGGCTATTAGAGAATCCAGTTTAGACTGCATTTCATTCATAGCATTTTTAAGTTCTGCCTGATTGGCTCTCATTTCTGCCCTTAGAGGTTTTAAATTGTCACTAACGGTTTTCTCAAGGCTAGCTATTAACTTCATAACTGTTACCCTGAAGTCTATCTCTGACATCTAGCTTATATCCATATTCATTAGGTCTCCAGGAGAGACCATTGTCTCTGGTTCTTTTCTTTTTTGGGAGTTCCTCCTCCTAGTCATTCTGTTGAGGGGTGGTTGAGGGAATGTACAGAGTTCTTAATATCAACCACAATCCAGGCAAGACTCCCTGGGAAAATCCAGAGCAGTCAAAAGCCACCACCAAAAAAACAAAGCTAAAATGAAACTGAAGAATAAAATTTATGAAATTAAAAATTTTAAGAAAAATTAAAAATTAAAAAAAAGTAGAGGTGAGGGGAGGGATGTTATAATATCTCAATGTGGCAAGGTAGGGTGTTTCAGTACTTCCTGGGTGTATTTTTTTCTCTTTGCTAGAGGACATTACTTCCCAGAGTTACAGGGAAAATAAAACTCGTACATATATAAAGGTAGTATTGAATAGGGAAAAAAGGACTACACTGAAGCTTTTATCTATGTATATATACATATAGATACATATACACATATACATACATATATTATATATATCTATATATAGATAAAGCTTCTTATATATATATATAGATATATATACACATTAGATACATACATATATATATACATACATATATATATCTATATATAATACATATATACATATATATGAAAAAGTACAAGTTAAAAAGCTACTATGAAATATGTTAATTAAACATCTGAGAAAAAGGTAAAAAGAAAAAAAACAGAGAGGAAACATGAGAAAGAATGAAAAAGGAAAAAAAAAGTTGTATCTGAGAAATACACCAACCATGAAGCAATACCTGGAGCTCAATATACTATTTTCTCCTGGTATTGGGGTTTTACAGTTTTATGGGAACCTTAGGGTTGTCATCCTCTTGTTCTTCCAGCTTATCTTGTGGGGGAGGGACCCATCTCACTGTTTTTCAGGCAACCCTGCTTGGACAGAGTTGCCCTGCGCCCTATCAAGGGGCCAGGCTCTGTGGAAACTGTTTTTTTTAGCTTTTGTTCTCTGGCTGCTTTTCATGCCTTTTCAGAGGGTCAGGGCAAAGGAAAATGTTTGCATCCAGACCTCTGCCCCAGAGGAGAGAAGCCAGTCTGCTCCTCTCTGAATTCCAGAACACACAGTCTCCCTTTCTGTAAGCATGGCAGAAAACCACAGCCATCCACAGGTGGTGCACACCCCCAGTGGCCCTCTCAGCGGTTGTCCCAGGTCTCCGCCTGTCTCTGCCCTTTGTGTTTCTACAGCCGTGAGCAGTCCTGGGTCACGTAGGCCTCAGTGGCTGGCTGGGTGTTCATGGGTAGTGGCAGCTGGCCTCCAGTCCTTGGGCACAGGTCCATGCAAGGGGCCACCCCAGGTCCCCACGTGCACCCCCTCAGCTCCTGGGTCCCTTCTGAGCATTGTTATCAGGCCCTTCCAATTCTGCTGCCACCGCTCTCTGAGCTATCCCCGATGCTGGCACAGGATGCTTTTGCGCTGGGGTTTTCTATCACTTTCCAGGGACCAGCTTCTGGGGGCTCCCCCACCTCTTATGTTTACCCTCCCATATCTGTCCGCAGAATCACAACTCTGTCCTTCATACCTCACAACCACTGATCCTCTGTCCATAGAGATCCAGACATACATTCTTATATCTCAGGCTGATTTTGTGTGTGTTCAGATTGGCTTGGTAGATATCCAGCTAAATTCAGGGGACTGGTTGAAATGGAGTCCCCCACTCCTCCACCATCTTGCCCCTCCCCCTGAGCACCAGTTGTTGTATGGAAGCATGAATCAGTATATGGTAAACCTGAATTTAGTATTAAACTGCATGTTAACTAACTGGAATTTAAATAAAAACTTTAAAAAATTGCTATGCTGGAAATTTGTAAATCATTTAGGAATATTTATGAAAAAAATTAATGAATGAATGAGTAAAATATATGTGTTATCTGAAAAATAAATGAATTCTAATGCAAATCTTGATTTAGAATCTAGCTCTGTAAAATCAAAATTGAAGACTGCTTTGAACTATTTTTGGATGATCATAGTACTATTTTCCTCTAGAATTTCAGATTATTCCAATACTGAAATTCAAATTTACCTGACTGTTGTTGGTTAAAGATCACTTATAATTTATTGTATCATATATAATGTTTTTATTTTTATGTAAAATTGTAAAACATACAAAACATAAAATTTACCATGTTAATCATTTTAAGTGTACAGAGTGTTAAGTATATTCAGATCGCTGTACAAAAAATCTCCAGGACTTTCTCATTTTCCAAAACTGAACAGACATCTATATACATTAAACAACTCTCCATTTCCACCTCCTAGAAGCTTTGATAAATGCATTGTACTTTTGGTCACCATGAATTTGAATACTTTATTTAAAGCAAACAAGTGGAATCATACATGTTTTGTCTTTTCATGACTGGTGTATTTTACATAGCATGATACCCTCAAGCTTCAAAACTGTTACAGCATATGTCAGAATTCCTTCCTTTCTGAGGTTGAGTAATATTCCATTGTAGGTATATGCCACATCTTATTTGTCTACTCATCCATTAATAGATACTTCAGTTTCTTCTACATTTTGACTATTGTGAAGAATGCTTATAGAACATGGGTATCTAAATGTATCTTTGGGACCCTGATTTCACTTCTTTTTGAATATATACTCAGAAGTTTAATTACCGGATCACATAGCAATTTTATGTATGTATGTATGTATGTATGTATTTAAATGACCATCTATTTTCATAGTAGCTACCTCATTTTACATTCCCAACAACAGTGAACAAAATTCATTTGAAGAAATAAAGGCTAAAAAATACCATAACCTTGAGAAGGAAACAGATATCCAGGTATAAGCAGCAAAGACTCCTAAATAAGATGAACCCCTAAACAGCTACACCAAGACATACGGTAATTAGAATGTCAAAAGTTAAAAATATAGGATCTTAAAGGCAGCAAAAGAAAAAAAAAAGGTCACATACAAGAGAACTAGACTATCAGCGGATTTTTTAATCAGAAATTTTGTTGGCCAGAAGAGAATGGCAAAGTATATTTGCAGTGTTAAAAGGGAAAAACATATAACCAAAAATGCTCCACCTGACAAGGTTGTTACTCAAAATTGAAGAAGAGAAAATCTTCCAGACAAGCAAAAACTAAAGAAGTTTATCACCACGAAAGTAGCCTTACAAAAATGTTAAAGTATCTTCTTTAAGAAAAAGAGAAAAGGCCATAATGAGAAATAAGAAAACGCATCAAAGAAACAAATCTCACATGTAAAGGCAAATATATACTAAAGGCAGATATTCAGGCTCTTAAAAAGCTACTACAAATATTTTCTTCCTTACCAATTCAGATGCCTTTTATTTATTTTTCTTGACTGATTGCTGTGGCTAGGACTTCCGGTACTATGTTGAATATAAGTGGTGAAAATGAACATCCTCGACTTTTCCCGACCTCAGTGGAAAAGCTCTCAGATTTTCTTTCTTATTGAATACGATGTTCTCTGTGGATTTTTCATATAGGGTCTTACTATGTTGAGGTATATTCCCTGTGAAACTACATTGTTGAGAGGTTTTATCATGAATTGATGTGGTGTGTTGTCAAGTGCTGTTTCTGTATCTGTTAGGAGATCATATGATTTTCATACTTTCTCTGGTTAATGTGATGTATGATTGTTTTGCAAATGCTGAATCACTCTTGCATCCTTGGAATAATCCCACTTCATTGCAGTGAATTTTTTTTGATGTATTGTTGGATTTGGTTTGCTAATATTTTGTTGAGAAATTTTGCTTTTATGCCCGTCAGATACATTAACCTGTAGTTGTGTGTGTGTGTGTGTGTGTGTGTGTGTGTGTGTGTATGTGTGTGTATTTGGGTGTGTGTGGTATCCTTATCTGGTTTTGGTATTATAGTAATGCTTGACTTGAAAAATGAATTTGTTGGCTTTCCTTCTTCTTCTAGTTTTAGAATAATTTAGAATATTCTAATTTTAGAATAATTTAGAAATTCTAATTTAGAATAGTTTGAGGAAAATATGTGCTAACTCTTCTTTAAATATTTGGTACAATTCACCTGTGAAACCATCTGCTCCTGAAGTTTTCTTTGTTGTGAGTTTTTTTTTTTTCTTTTTCCAAAACCATTTCATTATTCATTACTAATAATCTCTCTGTTCAGTTTTTAATTTTTTTTTCCTGATTCAGTTATGGAAGGTTATGTTTCTAGAAGTTTATTCATTTCTTCTGGGTTGTATAATTTGTTGGCAAATCATAATATTCTCTTAAAATTCTTTGTATTTCTATGGTGTCAGTTGTTATTTCTCATACTTTATTTCTGATTTTATTTACTTGAGTTCTCTCTCTGATGAATCTTGCTAAAATTTATCAATCTTGTTGATCTTAAACAAAACAAAATAAAACAAAACATGGGGCACTGGGTGGCTCAGTTGGTTAAGCATCTGCCTTCAGCTAAGGTCATAATCTCAGAGTTCTGGGATCAAGGCCCACATTGGGCTCCTAGCTCAATAGGGAGTCTCCTTCTCCCTCTGCCTCCCCGCTCTTTCATGCTTGTTCTCTTTTTCTCTCTCAAATAAATACATAAAATCTTTAAAAACAACAACAACAAACAAAAACAAAAACAATCAAACAAACAAAAACAGCTCCTGGATTCATTAATTTGTTCTTCTTGGGTTTTGTTTGTTTTTTAGTTTAAATTTCATTTGTTTTTGATTAATCTTTATTTTTTTTTTTCTTTCTACTGGCTTGGTTTTTGTTTTTGATTTCCTAGTTCCTTTAGGTGTAATGTTATGTTGTTTATCTGAGATTTTTCTTGCTCTGTGATCTATGCCTGTATAGTAATAATGTCTCCTCTTAGAACAGTTTTGCTGCATTCCAGAGATTTTGGATCATTGTACTTTTATTT
Source organism: Phoca vitulina (assembly GCF_004348235.1). Taxonomy (NCBI): domain Eukaryota; kingdom Metazoa; phylum Chordata; class Mammalia; order Carnivora; family Phocidae; genus Phoca; species Phoca vitulina. The sequence goes on from NW_022589790.1 coordinate 3,768,396, forward strand.
TCATTTTTCTCCATATTTTTTTTATTTCCTTTTGTATTTCTTGTTTCATCTATTCAATATTTGGTAGAATGTTATTTAGCCTCCACGTATTTGTGTTCTTTCCAATTTTTTTTTTCTTGCAATTACTTCCTAGTTTCATAGCATTGTGGTGAGAAAAATGCATGATACAATTTCTATCTTTTTGAATTTGAGACTTTTTTGTGGCCTAACATATGATCCATTTTGGAGAATGTTTCATGTACACTTGAAAAGATTGTGTATTCCAATATTTTTTGAATGGAATGTTCTGAATATATTCAGTAAGTCCATCTGGTACATCGTGTTATTCAGTCATTGTTTCCTTGTTGATTTTTCTGGCTAGATAATCTATCCATTAATGTGAGTGAGGTCTTAAAGTCCTCTATTGTATTACTGTGAATACCTTCCTTTATGGCTCTTAAGAGTTGCTTTATGTATTTCAGTGCCCCTATATCGTGTGCATAAATATTTATATTTTTTTAGATTTTCTTTTTTCTTTCAGCACTTTTAATGTAACATGCCACACCCGTCTGGCCTGCAAAGTTTCTGCTAATAAATTTATTGATAGTTTTATCTCATTTCCATTGTATGTAACTGTTTTCTTTTCTAGTCCTTTTTTTTTTTTAATAATTCTCTCTTTATCACTACTTTTTGCCATGATGTGTCTTTGTTTGGACCTCCTTGGGTTGATTTTGTTGGGGGGGGTTCTTTGTGCCTCCTGGATCTGGATACCTCTTTCCTTCCCCAAATCAGTGAAATTTTCAGCTATTATTTCTTCAAATAAATTTTCTGCCCCTCTTTCTCTCTCTCCTTCAGGATTCTTTAAAGTGAATGTTATTAATCTTGATGATATGCTGAGTTCCTTCACCTTGTCACATACTTTATTATTCTTATTTTCTTTCTTTTCTGCTGTTCATCTTTGTTGTTTTCCATTAATCCTTCTTTAGCTCCCTGATCCATTCCTCTGCCTCATCTTATATGCTATTGCTTCCCTCTACTGTATTTTATTTCATTTACTGAGTTCTTTATCTTAGACTGGGTCTCTTTTCAATATTTTCTGTCTTTGTCTCACTGAGAGCCTATAATCTTTTCTCAAATCCCATGAATATCTTATAACCATTACTTTGAATTTATAACAGTCATATTGATTATTTCTGTTCATTTAGCAATTTGATGAAGTTTTGTCCTTGTTCATTTGGGACATATTCCTCCACCTCATTATTGTGTGTAACCCTCTGTGCTTATTTCCTATGTATTTGGAAAATAAGCTACATTTCTTGACCTTAACAGTCATGGCTTTATGAAGAAGAGGTCCTGTGATGCCCAGTAGCACAATGCCCCTGTTCACCAGAACCAGGTACTCTAATGAGGTCTCTATGTGGGTTGTGTGCACTTTACTATCATGACTGACTATATTTTCCTTCAGTCCATTTGGCTGCAATTGACCACTGTTCTTGTTACACCAAGAAGGTTTTTGTCCCTGTGCTGTTAAGGGACCAGTCTGCTCCACCATGTGCTAGACGTTGGAAGGTGTCAGCTGTCAGCCAAATGCCTGCCCTAAGCTCGTGTGCAGGGGCTACTTGAAGGATGATGTCCTTGCCTTGTGCCTCGAGGCTCTCAAAGTGGGCAGTAATGGCAGTCATACCTTCTAGGGCTGCAGTTGCACTGATTGGCAGTCCACATTTTCTGTGCTACTAGCCAATATTTGGCTGTTGGGACCGTGGACACACGCCTGTGCATGTGTATCTTTCCCTCTCCCCAGGGCAAGAGTCAGTTTGGAGTGTCACATCTCACTGTTGGGGCTGTTTGCAGCATGTTTTGTGGCAGGAGATGCTTTGGATGGACACCTGTGTAATGGGAGGGATTGGATAGGGTGGATGTGCAGGAGAATGTGGGGGTGGAGTTCATGGTGCTACCTAGATAGGTGAAGAGTGTTTACACTTGTCCCTGCACATGTGGTGCTATCTTGGCTTGGGGTCTGGGAGGAAATGGCACTGGTCAGCTCTTCTGTTCTTGGAGAAGTCTCCTATAGATTCTGCCTCCACACACACACACACACATACACCCAAGCATGTTCTGGAAGTAGTAAATAAATCTCCTTCACTTATGTCCCAGGACAGGGACTCAGTTTCTTCTTGCCCTCAGGATCTTTCAGAGTTAAGCCTGCTAACTTTTAAAATACCAAGTTATTCCCAGCTGATTGTAAAAATTCAGAAAGTTAAGCCCCAATGTTTTTCAAAGCCATATATTACAGGGACCCATGATCCTGGTGTGGGTGACCCATCCTTGAGGTGCTTGTTGTGGGTTCTGATTCTCTCTCTTCTCCATGATTTTAGTGTACCTCCTGCTTGTGGTTAGTCTCATGAAGAGTTTGGTTTCCAACTGCATCTCCATTTCTCCTAATATTTCTTATGTGGCCTCCTCTCTATGAGTAACTAGAGAGTTTGTTCTGCCAATCTTTGTGTTGTTTTCAGAGGTAGTTGCATGGATGTGTTTGCTATCTTGTGTATCCCTGGAACTAAGTGATTTCAGGATCCTCCCACTCTGCCATCTCCACAGAGCCTTAAGTTGGCAGTCTTTTTAAAAGAGCACTTTTACAACTCTAAATTCCCTCTTCACATTGCTTTTCCTGTATCTAATAAATTTTGGTACATTGTGTTATTATCATTTTTGTCAGGATATTTTATAATTTCCCTTGTGTTTAATTCTTTAACCAGTTTGTTGTTTATGAGTACATAATTAAATTTTCACAGATATTCTTGATTTTCCAGATTTGCTTCAGCTAATGATTTTTAATTTTATCTTATGATAAGAAAAGCTAGTTTGTATGACTTTACTCTTCTTAAAATGTTAATAAATGTTTATTGGTCTTACATAAGGTCGATCTTGGAAAATGTTCCATGTTCACTTGAGAAATTATACCAAAATTTCTCTCTCTATTTAATATCTCTGAGGTTTGGTATACATATATTTATAATTGTGAAGTGTCATTATTATTGTTATAAGTGTCCTTTTCCTTTCTTACAGTTTTATTTTTGTGTGAAATTAGTATAAATACCACTGCTCTCCATTGGTTACTACTTCAGCACAATCTTTTTTTTTTTTTTTTATCATTTCATTAACAATCTATCAAACTCTGTCCTTAGAACTAAGGAAAGTATCCTGTAGACAGCATGGTTATTTTCTCTTTTTAAATCCATTCCATTCTGTCAATCTTTACCTTTTGAATGGGACATTTAATATGATTACTGGTGGGAAAATAACTGTCAATGCTCTTTTGTTAAGTGTTTTCTTGATATAGCTTTTGCTGTCCCTCATTACCTTTCTTAGTGCCTTCATTTTCATTTTGTTGATCTTTTAATAATGGGATGCTTTTATTTACCTCCTATTTCCTTTTGTCTGTAGTTTATTGATATTTTCTTTGTTGTTACCATAGTGTATTTGTTTGCTAGGACTGCCATATCAAAGTATCACAACCTGGGTTGTAATTAATAATAAAAATTAATTTTCTCACTTTTCTGGAGGCTACAAGATGGACATCAAGGGGTTGGCAGAGTTGAATTTTGTTGGGGACCCTTTCCTTGGCTTGTAGACTTCCATCTTCTCTCTTTGTCTTTACATGGCTGTAACTCTAAAAGTGTCTGTATCTTAAACTCCACTTATATGAAATCACACATATTGGATGAAGGTGACCCTTATGATCCATGTTGACTTAATTGCCTATTTGAGGTACTATTTCCAAATACAGACACTATAAAATAATGAAGGTTAGGATTTCAACATATGAATTAAGAGGGGACACAATTCAGTCCACAGCACATGTGGATTACAAAAACGATCTCTACAACACATTAAGTTACTGATATCATAGATGAGATTTTTATATGTGTGGGCCCATTAATATGTATTTACAATAATTTTCAGTTTTGGTCTTTCAAATCTTATAAAAGAAGTAAAGGTGGACTTCTCTGTGTTTTGGTCAAGTTCCCCACATACAAGGCACTTTTAAATTTCCTTAGAGTCTCATCCCTGCATTTTTTTTTTAGAAGCCTTGGATTTGTATTAAATATCTCTTTGTTAATGTCTTGCTTCCCCCACAAATTGTAGCTCACTGTTGCTCTAATGCTTCCCTGCATCTGTCCCTGCCATCAGAGGCCTCCCAATTATGCCACTTTCCCCATCACTCTCCTGAGCCAGGTGAGACAGACAGAAATTATATGGAGATTCCTTCACAAGTCAGTACTTTATAAGCAAGTATGTTCTTCTTTTGTCTAAACGATGGAACTGAGAGTTAAGAAGTGTCTTCCTGACTAAACCACAGTGCTCCAATGGGGAGTATGGCAAGGGGAGGCAAAATGCCACAAAATTTCCCAACATTTTGAGTAAGGGCTTTTTCTTGGTTAAGGATTCACTTGGTTTTTGCACTTTTTTCGCTGGTTTCTGGAGTTCTGACAAACCTATGTTTGTCCATATGTTGTTCTTTATGGAGTGTCTGTGGGAAATGAGGGCTGGCACATTCTAGCCCACCATCTTGATGTTTTATCCAAGATTCAAGGGACAGATGTGTCAGCAAGGTGTTAGTATGCCTGAAAGAATGTCATTAGATATACTGATTTATCTAATCTATTCTCCTCTTGACACATCTCTTACTCCCTTCCTGGGACTTGATCAAAAGAACCTGGATACTGTTCCATGTCTATATTGTCATTATTTGTGTGAATTTAAAGGGCCATCTGTATCTAAAGTGATCTCCTGACTTTCTCTTGATATGTTTTTTGGGCTCAGACACCAATATGTGTGGATTCAAACTGTGTCTCATGTGGTAGAAAAACAGGCATTTGGGGGCGCCTGGGTGGCTCAGTCATTAAGCATCTGCTTTGGCTCAGGTCATGATCCCAGGGTCCTGGGATCGAGCCCCGCATCAGGCTCCCTCCTCAGCGGGAAGCCTGCTTCGCCCTCTCCCACTCCCCCTGCTTGTATTCCCTCTCTCGCTGTGTCTCTCTCTGTCAAATAAATAAATAAAATCTTAAAAAAAAAAAAAAAGATGCTGAAAAACAGGCATTTGTTAAGTAAGGTTGGGAGTCTACCCTCCAGCTGGGAGGAAGTCAGCCATGAACAGTGATGTGACTGCATTGGGATGGATATGTGGTTGGAGAAATTTGCTGTATTACAGATTTTATTTTAAATTATACTGTCTGGATAGTTTGTTCTTTTTTGATTCTGAGTTTTTAATCGAACTAGGTCACTGTGAGACAACACTTAAAGGGTTTGCATACACACTAGAGCAAAGCATTAAAGAACATGCCTCCGTTCTGAATCCATCTTAATTTATATAGAATGGCCATTAAAAAAAGAACAGTAAAATCAACACTCAAAACAAAAACTAGTATGTATTGGGTGTTTGCTGTGTGTCAGGCAATACTGTGAATTGCTTGCCTGTATTTACTAATTAATTTTTCAAAATAACCCTCAGCTCTATGTGCAATCACCATTCACAATAGAAAAAAAGGAATAAACTTAAGAATAAAGAAATCTAACAATAATTCTGATTATCCTATTTATGCAGAGTAAGCTATCCTCCCTTAGCTCCCTTCCATCAGTACATTGCACTTATACCCTGTTGCTGAATTTTGGGAACTAAGAGCATATCCTCACTTTTATACTACAAACATTTTTTTTGTGTGTGGGATTACTAACTTTTTTGTAACTCTCCTATGTAGTTTACATTTGTTGGCTCATAATACATTTGAAAATTTTTCCCACACTATGTCAAGTGAAAATAAAACAACAGCAAAAACAACAACAATAGTTGTAACCATTACCATGAAATATTAGACTTAAATTCAGAGGCTGATTTATCTTGAAGGTAAAGAAGTTAGCCTTAGGGTCTCTCCCTTGCATAGGACCCTCAAATGCCATATCTTAATTGTGTATCACATTTTTTTTTCTTAAGGTAATCTCCCAAGACTGTACATGTCAAGCTACTAAAATTGTAGGTTTGTCCAATGATAGGCTAAAATTATTTCCACCAGTGACTAACCTTGAGGGAAGTGTTGATTACTTATGGGACTCAAACTATTTAAAATCAGAGATCTGGATCCCATACTCCTATTTTCTCCTCTGCAGACTGGCATTCAATGACTGATGCTGCATTGTTCTTTGTGGAGAAAGTCTTTTCACAACTAAGGTATTTTGTAGAAAAGTAAACTAAATTTTATATATAAAATAATTGGGAGAAATGAAGATAAGAGATGTACTCATCTTTTTAAATTTTATTTTATTATGTTAGTCACCATACAGTATGAGATGTACTCATTTTAATAAGAACTTATTGATATATTAAAATTACATAAAGTATAATGTAGATCTCTGTATATTCCCTGTGAACTCTAAAGTACGTTACCTTGACTTTCAACCTCTTACAATTATCTTTTTTTCCTTTATTTTGTTGTTGTTGTTGTTTTCTTTTTTCAAATCTGTGTAGAGTAATTGCTTTATTTCATCCCATAAAGTTAGTTAAGGGGATTGGTGGTTTAAAACCCAAAGTCACCTTAATTTCTACAAATTCAATAAATATTGTTGATATAGAAAAAGATTAAATTAGCACCATGTTATTATTTAAATTACTCTCTCTGAACTTAAGCACAATTTACCCATTTTGGAATTTAAGAAACCTGAATTCTACTTTATAGCCATACCTATACTTTTTAAGATTTTCTTAAATTTATTTATTTGTCAGAGAGAGAGCACAAACAGGGAGAGTGGCAGGCAGAGGGAGAGGCAGGCTCCCTGCTGAGCATGGAGCCTGATGCCTGACTTGATCATCAGAACCCTGAGATCATGACCTGATCCAAAGGAAGACACTTAACCAAGTGAGCCATCCAAGCATCTGCATACCAATATTTTTAAGATTGTTGTATCAAAGACAATGAACTATTTAACTAAAACATTTGGCATGTCATGTACTTCCTCAGAAATTCTTACCTTTTTTGTACACACACAAAAAATCAAACTGTATATCAATTAGTTATTAATTATGCAGAATCCAAATCCATATACATATTTTAAAGATAAAAGACAGTTAATTAATACTTTTTGAAGCCCTATCAGATAAATTTGGTGATGTGATTGTTTCTTACTTTGATGAATATAGGAGAGAATTGCCCAGAGCTCAATTAGTTTTTCTTTTTTTTCTTTTTTCTTTTTTCTTTTGGAGCACTGACACCAGCTCTAATGAAGCACCATATGCAATGTATAATATGTGCTTAATTGTGGACTAGAGACCAAGTTTTCCCAAAAGGGCTGTTGGAACCAAAATATGAATTTCCACCAAGAGAGATTAAAAATCTTACAAGGGGGAAAGAAAATGACTGTGTACATTTAAATTATATTTTCTACTGAGTTTATCATGCTAAGTGCTTGAGACATATTTCCTAAGGTAAAAAAATAAAAAGTCACTAAAACTTTATGGAATTTTAGTACATTAACAGCTCCCAAAATGTGTTTCAAATTAGAGATTTAAACATCTTTTGATTACTCTTGGAATTTGTTGTTTTTGCTTTTCTGCAAATGTGCCATGTTAAGCAGTTTGATTATTCAAAATATATGTGGTTCTGCCTGAGTAACTCTTCATATATATGATCAACAAATACTATTATTTTATTAAAAATTTTATTAAAGAATAAATTGGTGTAACTGTAATCACTACCCTATATGGGTGTTAGGATTCCTTTCTATATATACTATTGCAGATATGTCTTCCATTCCTTTTTTAATGTTTTGTTTTAAGAACAAAATTCTAAAAGAATGAAACACAGCTCTATATAAGAGGGTATATGCCTCAAAGGAAATGTCTTTTACATTAATTATTTTATAAAATTTAAAAAAAATTGTATGTCTTCTCATTTAGAAAAAGATACAGTGTTTTAAGGAAATACCTCCTTTAGTTTCAGAGATATGGCTTGGTGGAGGGAAAAGAATCTTCACAGTAACAATCACTCAGCTATCAGATAGGTGTTTAATCTGCTGAGTCCTCTGAGGTAAGTGAAAAGAAATTTGCAAATGACACTATAGATAAAGGGCTGGTATCCAAAATCTATAAAGAACTTCTCAAACTCAACACCCAAAAAACAAATAAGTCAAAAAATGGGCAGAAGACAGGAACAGACACTTCTCTGAAGAAGATATACAAATGGCTAACAGACACATGAAAAAATGTTCATCATTAGCCATCAGGGAAATTCAAATCAAAAGCACATTGAGATACCACCTTTCACCACTTAGAATGGCAAAAATGGACAGGGCAAGAAACAACAAATGTTGGAGAGGTTGTGAAGAAAGGGGAACACTCTTACACTGTTGGTGGGAATGCAAGTTGGTACAGCCACTTTGGAAAACAGTGTGGAGGTATCTCAAAAAATTAAATACAGAGCTACCCTATGACCCAGCAATTGCCCTCCTGAGTATTTACGTCAAAGACACAGATATAGTGAAAAGAAGGGCCATATGCACCCCAGTGTTCATAACAGCAATGTCCGCAATAGCCAAACTGTGGAAAGAGCCGAGATGTCCTTCAACAGATGAATGGATAAAGAAGATGTGGTCCATATATACAATGAAATATTATTCAGCCATCAGAAAGGATGAATACCCAACATTTACATCAACATGGATGGGACTGGAGGAGATTATGCTAAGTGAAATAAGTCAAGCAGGGAAAGTCAATTATCATATGGTTTCACTTATTTGTGGAACATAAGGAATAGCATGGAGGACATTAGGAGAAGGAAGGGAAAGATGAAGTGTGGGGGGGAATCGGAGGGAGAGATGGACCATGAGTGACTATGGACTCTGAGAAACAAACTGAGGGTTTTAGAGGGAAGGGGTTGGGGGGATGGGCTAGCCCAGTGATGGGTATTAAGGAGGGCCTGTATTGCATGGAGCACTGGGTGTTATATGAAAACAATGGATTGTGGGTCACCACATCAAAGCTAATGATGTATTGTATGGTGACTAATGTAATAAAATAAAATTAAAAATTAAAAAAAAAAGAAATCAGAGTGCCTTGATGAGTTTCCTACAACTTATATTGAAAAGGAAAACATGCAATTAGTGTCAGACATACTATTTAAAGAAATACATTTCACTTTGATGATTATGTAGTGTGAATTCTATTATGCATCTGACATGCATTTTCTCAATTGGGACTATTTATGAACATATTGCTTAAGTGATTTATGTGAAAAGAATATAGAGTTAAGTATTTGAGATTTATTTGGTCTTATATTGCATATGAATCATCCCAGGTTTAAAAGACAAAGGGGATGAAGACCATCTTGTCACAGTGAGATAGGACCAGAGTTTGGTAGCAGTGTGTACTTCTAATGTAAGAGAGCATGACCCTGGAACATCCTTGTACTCTTGATGGGGCTAGTGAACATTTTTGTTTCTTTCTTCTCTAAACCATAACATTTTGCATTATATTAAGCACAAATTTATATCCAACAATATTTTTGAAATAATGAAAATATTTAAAACAGGTAAAGTATTTCAGGAAGTAAAAAAAAAACACCTGGTGAGAATTTTATGCAGTTCTTTTTTGTTTGTTGGTTTTGTTTTGTTTTTAATTTTATTATGTTATGTTAGTCATCATACAGTACATCATTAGTTTTTGATGTAGTGTTCCATGATTCATTGTTTTCATATAATACCCAGTGCTCCATGCAATACATGCCCTCCTTAATACCCATCACCCGGCTAACCCATGCTCCCACCCCCTCCCCTCTAAAACCCTCAGTTTGTTTCTTGGAGTCCATAGTCTCTCATGGTTCATGTCCCCCTCAGATACCCCCCCTTCATTAAAGTAAATTATTTTGTAAATTGTATAGTTCCATGCAAGTCCTGATTATCATTAATAATTCCATTTTTATATTGACCTTATTCCTGACTGAAAATATGAAGGTGCTAACACATTTTCTATATGTATGGCTTCCATTTCTACTCATTTCTTTAGTTTCTATCTCCTGATATCAGTTACCTAATACCTTTACCTTAAATAAAATTTACACTAAAGATTTTTAATAAAAGCAGAGTTCAAAATTCAAGGGAAATGTGGAAAAAAACAATGCAAAAAATATGTGTGGACTATGATAAGAATCATGAGCTTTTATTATGATGAAAATAACTATATATAATTGCTTATTTGATAAAGTTTTTTAGGTAGAAATTTTTGACTTTCAGCCTTTATGGACCTAATAACATATAACTTGTTCTGAAATCCAGCATGGTAAATATAAATTTTAATATTGCTTCCTTTCTCTTGACAAGTTTCCAGTTTGGTTTTAAAACAAACTTTAAGATGATATTATTTTAATATTTTTACTTCAACTTGAAATTCCAAGACAGTACTTAATGCACCAGAGCCACATGAAAATTACAATTGTTTTAAGGTTGGGAATTGTAATTTTTAAATTATATTGGTGAACATATGATAAAAGTTGTCAGTCCTCAATATATTTATTTTATATTAGTGTGATTGGCACTCACATTTAGAATTTTATCTACAACTGGAAATGCTTTTGGATGTTGGAGGAGGTGTCTGGGTGTTAGAGAATTTCTTTCTTGAGGGAAAGAAGATGCATGATATCTTTTAGGTCTTCTCATCTTAACATGCACTTTGTACTTTTTCCTCATCCATCAAGTGAATTTTTTTATTTATAATACAGTAATGTGGCATAGCCTAAAATTAATTTCCTGAACCTTATGAAAATATTTTTACAGCATTCAATGTTTTTATTTTTATTTTTTAAAGATTTTATTTATCTCTTTGTCAGAGGGAGAGAGCCAGAGAGAGCACAAGCAGGTGGAGCAGCAAACAGAGGGAGAAGCAGGCTCCCCACTGAGCAAGAAGCCTGATGCGGACTCCATCCCAGGACCCTGGGATCATGACCTGAGCTGAAGGCAGATGCTTAACTGACTGAGCCACCCAGGTGTCCCATTCAGTGTTTTTAATACTTACCAGAGTATTACCCTTTAGAATTAGAGGTGAGGGAAAATAATTAGATAACTTTGTATGTGCTTAAAAAGGCCTAAGAATTCTGTATTTAAAGGAAAAGAAGAGGATAAAACATGTATTTTTCAAACTGGACAGAAATTTAGAGTGCTTTTAATACTGTCATAAATTCATTGGGTAATTGAGTGTGAGTAATACATCTGATAATCGATAAGTATAAAGCTAAGGGAAATTGAATATGCATACATTCTCTAAAAGTTGTCTTGTGTGTAAAGAGATAGGTTAAGCTCTCATCATCCAGGGTTTATTCTCTGAAAGTTACTGGAATAAGATACATTGTTTTCCACTCATTTTGCAAAGAAAATGAAAGCAGTGTACAGTCTGTATATTTTACTTGGCTAGGGCAGTGGTGTGGAGGCAATTCAAGGCATTTATTAATAATCATTTTCTTTTCTCTTGAAGTACAGTCATTGTCTTTACATGGAATCTTTAGATACAATCTGCTCTGATATTTCAGGTTAAACTATGAAGACAGGAAATCAAAGCATCAAAACAGATTTTATACTTTCTGGTCTTTTCCAATATGGTCAAATGGACACTTTCCTCTTTGTTGCCATTGTAATCCTCTTTGCAGTGGCTCTGATGGGGAATATCATACTGATCCTTCTCATTCGACTGCACACCAGACTCCACACTCCAATGTACTTTCTACTCAGTCAGCTCTCCTTCATGGATATAATGAACATCACCACCACAGTGCCCAAGAGGGCCACTAACTTTCTGTCAAATAGTAAGACCATTACTTTTTTAGGCTGTGAGATTCAAACATTTGTGTTCATAGTCCTTGGTGGGACTGAAGCTCTTCTCCTTGGTTTCATGTCCTATGATCGATATGTAGCCATCTGTCACCCTTTGCATTATCCTTTACTCATGAGCAAGAAGATCTGTTGGTTCATGGTCACATGTGCATGGACCAGTTGTTCTATCAATGCTCTAGTACACACATTGTATGTATTTCATCTTCCATTTTGTAGATCACGGCTCATCAACCACTTTTTCTGTGAACTTCCATCTCTATTACAACTGGCATGTCAGAACACTTCCACATATGAGTATACAGTCGTTCTGAGTGGGCTTATTATTCTGCTGCTGCCGTTCTTGGCCATTCTAGCATCCTATGCCTGTGTACTTATTGTGTTTTTTCAGATGAGCTCAGGTAAAGGACAGACAAAGGCTGTCTCCACTTGTTCCTCTCACCTGATTGTGGCAAGCCTATTCTATGTGACTGCTCTCTCCACCTATACAAGGCCACACTCCTTGCATTCCCTGGGACAGGATAAGACAGTGGCAGTGTTTTACACCATCATCACACCTCTTCTGAACCCAATTATCTACAGCCTGAGGAATAAAGAAGTTATTGGGGCCATGAGAAGTCTGTTGGTATAATGGATATTTGTACAGGAGATATCACTTTGGGAAATCCTTATTGATTGAGATGAAACAACAGAGATCACTTTGCCTGGAATACTGTTTTGGAATATATAAACTCTCAGAAATATTTATGAAATAAATAAATTGATAAATACCTTGAATCCTGCTGGTTTCAGAATGGCTTAAAGATAGTTTTTGAAACTGGATGCATTTCCAATCTTTAAGCTGGAAAAATTGTGTTATTATCAACATTATTTAGCCCTCTAAAGCAATAGATTTCATCCATGTCAACTCAGTATTTGCATGTCACAACAAATATTTTGTAATATCCTCCTTAATATCTGAAACACAATAAAAAGGAGATATAACCTATTCAAACACATACCATTAAAAGGATCTATGTAAATATATGCTGTAATGTAGAGCGAAGTACATAATTCACTCATTTATGCATTCATTCAACAACTGATTTAATGTTTTAACTATTTGTGACACTGCTCTAGGCATTGGTGATCTAGGAGTAAACAATGATAAGAACTGACAGAAAACTTTGATCTCATTCCATTTGCATTTCAATGTGGGGAGATACAAAATTAATAAAATAAATATGAAAAAGACTACAATATTTAAAATAAGAGGAATTAATGGGAAAATAGCTGGAGATTGGGATAAGGAAAGTCAGGGAATTTTGTAATTTTATATAAAACAATCCATGAAGTGGCAACTATAAATATTTGGTAAAAGATTTAACTGAGATGAGTAAATAATTCAAATTGATACTTCATAAAGAATGTTCTGGGGGAAAAATGTTCTGGGCAAAAGAAGGAGCAAATAAAAATTTCTTGAGATAGGAACATGACGGACAGGGCAGAGAAAATGAAAGAGTAAATTGGTGGACTCCAGTAGATGAGTAGAGTTAATGGATACAGAATTTGAAATGTGAGGTTGACCATTGTGAGAAGTTTGGTTTTTAATCCAAGAAAACTGGAAACAATTGCTGTGCTCACAGAGAAGACTGAAATGGGCAAATAGGAGAGCATTGCTGCAGTGCAGTTGTTACAAAATGCTGACTTGGAGAAAAGTAGTAATGTTAGAGAATCATGAAGTGACCAGTCCAGAGATTAGTAGAAGGGAGACATTTGAATCTTTTGGATTGATATGATGTGAAATGTGAGGGAATCATAAAAACAGAGAATTGGGTTAGGATCTTGGAATAAAAACTGGAAGTAAGAAATCATCATTATTACTGTTGAGGAAAACTGTAAGGGCAACATTTTCATCATCCAATTTCTTTGTGCCCCTTCACTATTAGCATTTAATTCTATTAAGGTCATCATTCTAACTTCCATCAACATAAATAAATAAAAAATAAATTTAAAAAATCCTCTTGTGCAACTGGCTTCTTTTTCTTAATGTTTATAGATATAACCTCAATAATGCAAGCAATGATGCTATTGTTTTTATTGCTGTCTATCATTGCCTTGTATGGATATATCACTATTGCTTTCATTGGATGCTTTTGCATTTTCAGCTATTAAAAATAAAAATGCTATAACTCTCCCTATACAACTTTTCTAATGGGCATATGCATTGAATTCTTTTTTTTAAAGATTTTATTTATTTATTTATTGAGAGAGAGGGAGAGAGAGAGAGAGCAGGAGGGAGAGCAGAGAGCCCAAATACCAGAGGGAGTTGCAGAGTGAAAGGGAGGAGCCGACTCCCCACTGAGCAGGGAACCTGATGAGGGGCTCAATCCCAGGACCCCAACATCATTACCTGAGCCAAAGGCAGACACTTAACCAGCCAGGAGCCCCACACTGAATTCTTTAAGTATATACCTAGGAATAAATTTGTTTGGTCATAGATAAGGTGTATGCTTAGATGTAATAAGACAATTAAATTGTGGTATTAATATCAAATATTCCAATCAGGAATATATAACAACATTCTAGTGCTTATGTGTTGGTGTACATAATGTAATGGATTGGTGCTTAATTTAAAATAAAATTGTGATGAGCCCTATGTGTTGTATGTAAGTGTTGAATCACTATATTGTACACCTGAAACTAATATTATACTGTATGTTAACTACCTGGAATTTAGATAAAAACAAGAAAATATAAAAAAGGAAAAATATCAAAAATACATATTTTTCATATATGTTAAAGACTTACATCTATGTATCCATCGTCAATGATTTTCATAACTATTTTATTTGTCTTAGGGGCACTCATTCTTGACTCAAAATAAATTACATATTTGGTCCAAGGGTATCTTTCTTTAGCTTATTTGTTTTTAATATATAGTGTATCTGTAAGCCCACCACCAAAACAGGAATTAAAACAGTAAAATGGTTAGAGCTCTTCAGAGCTTCTATCTTATCCTCATGCGTCCCCCATTGTTCTGAATTTCTAAACTATCATTGTCTTGCTATATTACTGTATTGCCAAATATACATTCATGGAAAATTATAGAATGTTTACCATCAGGGCTTTGAACAGTATAATAAAAAGGTCTTATGCTGTAGGTTATTTGTTTTAGAACTTTGCTTCACTTGATCTTATTTTTTATTATTTTTTAATTTAATTTAATTTTATTTTATTATTTTATTTTATATGTTATGTTAGTCACCATACAGTACATCATTAGTTTTTGATGTGGTGATCCACGATCCATTGTTTTCATATAACACCCAGTGCTCCATGCAGTACTTGCCCTCCTTAATACCCATCACCGGGCTAACCCATCACCCCGCACCCTCTCTCTGAAACCCTCAGTTTGTTTCCCATAGTCCATAGTCTCTTATGGTTCATCTTCCCCTCTGATCTCCCCCTCCTCATTTACTATAATAATACAGTTGAATGCAACCGTGGAACATACTTTTTTACTGTAAGATAAAATTCTTTTTTTTGACTTTAACAAATAATCTGTTTTTTGTTTGTTTGTTTGTTTACATATTTTACTGGCTATTATTCCTCTTTTTATTTTTATTTTTTTATTATGTTATGTTAATCACCATACATTACATCATTAGTTTTTGATGTAGTGTTCCATGATTCATTGTTTGCGTATAACACCCAGTGCTCCATGCAGTACATGCCCTCTTTCAGGATAACATATTTCTCTCACAAATGTAAATTGTTTCTACTATTTTAGAAACCACTTCGCATAGTTCCAAACCATGACCATTTTCATATCCTATGAACCAGCAATTCTAGTCATATATGCAAATTCAATATAAGCTCTTGTCCATGGGAAACAGGGGGCATATACATTAATATTCATAAATGTAACATATGTAATAGCATAGAATTTTTTCAATTTTTTCAATTTTTTCAATTCTATGCTATTACATATGCTACATTTTCCTGGTGATGGGAAATAAATATCTGTTTATATTTTGTTTGGTGGATGATAGACAATTTTCAATTCTATGCTATTTTAGGTAGTGTGTCATAAACTCTGTCCTTAGGTCACAACATCAAAAGAAATATAATATGGTATTTTAATATTTTCTATGCTGATTACTCATAAATTTGTATCTGTACCTCCTCATATATTATTTTATATCTAATTGCTACTTTCCACTTTGAGCAACTTATTATTTTTAATGATTTGGTCTACGTTATTCATTGTTTCTATTCGTTTATTATTTTGATTTAATTATTTTTTTACCATCTGTTCACCTGCACATGAACATGAACATTTTTTTACTCAAATATATTTAACATATGGTGTTATAATAGTTTCAGGAGTATAAAGAATGATTCAACAATTCTATACATTTGTAATTGCTCATCAAGATAAACATACTTTTAATTCCATTTGTCTATTTCACTCATCACCACACCTACCTCCCTTCTGGCAACCACCAGTTTGTTTTCTACATGTGTCTGTTTCTTTTTTTTTCCTGTTTGTATCTTTTTTGTTGTTGTAATTTTGTTTCATTTCCTGAATTCCAGTGTGAGTGAAGTCATAGGGTACTTGTCTTTCCCTAACTGACTTATTTCAGTTAGGTTTATACCCTCTAGTTCCATCCATATTGTTGCAAAGGGCAAGGTTTCATTCATTTTTATGGCTAAATATTCCAACATTATCTATCTATTTATCTATCATCTATCTATCATCTATCTATCTATCATCTATCTATCATCTATCTGCATATTGGTATACCTTCTTTATGCATTCCTTTATAGATAGATAGTTGATTTACTTCCATAACTTAGCTGTTGTAAATAATGCTGCAAAAAACATAGGGGCATATATATTTTTTCATTAGTGTTTTTATTTTCTTTCCATAAAGGTTCAGTAGTGGAATTACTGAATCATACCATAATTCTATTTTGAATTTTTTTGAGGAACTCCATCCTGTTTTCCATGGTGGTTTTACTAATTAGTCTTGCAATCAACAGTGCATGAAAGTTTCTTTTTCTCCACATCCTTGTCAACACTTGCTATTTTTTCTCTTTTTGATACTAGCCATTTCATAGGTGCAAGGTGATCTCTCCCTGTGGTTTTGATTTGTATGTCCCTGAAAGTCAGTGATGTTGAGCATCTTTTCATGTGTCTATTGGCTATCTGGATGTCTTCTTTGGAGAATGTTATTCAGGTCCCCTGCCCATTTTTTAATCAGATTATTTGTTTTTAGTGGTATTGAGTTGTATAAATTCATATATTTTGGATATTAACCCCTTGTCAGTTACACCATTTGCAAATATATTCTGCCTTTCCATAGGTTGCCTTTTTGTTTTGTTGATGGTTTCATTCACTGTAGAAAGATTTTTATTTTGTTGTAGTTCCAATAGTTTATTTTTGTTTTTGTTTCCTTTGCCTAAGAAGACATATTTAGAAAGATGTTGCTAAGGCCAACGTCAAGAAAATACTATGATTTCATCTATGATTTTGATGTTTTCAGGTCTCAAGCATAGGTCTTTATCCAATTTGAGTTCATTTCTATGTCTGGTCTAAGAAAGTGGTCCAGTTCATTCTTCTGCATGTTGCTGTCCATGTTTCATAACACCATTTGTTAAAGAGACTGCCATTTCTTCATTGTATATTCTTGCCTCCTCTGTCCTAAATTATTGATTAATTTATGGTCATGAGATGTTTTGCAGTTTTTTTCTTTGTAGTGTTTTGAACTCGTTTTGGTATCACAGTCGTTTGGCTCACTTTGTAGAATGAATTTGGAATCTTTCCTTCTTCTTCTTTTTTTTAACAATAATTTGAGAAGAATAGGTATTAATTCTTTAACTATTTGGTAGAATTCACCTGTGAAGCCATCTGGTCCTGGTCTTTTGTTTGTTGGGAGTTCTTTGATTGCTGACTCAATTTTGTTGCTAATAATTAGTCTGTTCAAATTTTCTATTACTTCCTGATTCAGTTTTGGAAGCCTATATGTTTCTAGGAATTCATCCATTTCTTCTATATTGTGCAATTAGTTAGAATATATTTTTTCATAATGTTCACTAATAATCTTTTGAATTTCTATGGTGTCACTTGTTATTTCTTCTCCATTATTTCTGATTTTATTTACTTGAGTTCTCTCTCTAATGAGTCTGGTTAAAGGTTAATTAATTTTGTTGATCTTTTCCAAAAATACAGCTCCTAATTTTATTGTTCTGTTCTATTTTTTTTTCATTTTTTTCAAGTTTCTAATTTGTTTATTTCTGCTCTAATCTTTATTATTTCCTTCCTTCAGTGGATTTGGCTTTTGCTGGTTCTTCATTTTCCAGCTCCTTTAGGTGTACGTTTAGGTTTTTTATGAGATTTCTCTTGCTTGCTGTAGTAGGTCTGTATTGCTATAAACTTCCTTCTGAGAACCACTTTTCCAGCAATCCAAAGATTTTGGAACTTTATGTTGCCATTTGCATATCTCTCCATGTCATTTTTTTACTTTTTCTTTGATTTCATGGTTGACCCATTCATTGTGTAGTAATGTTATTGAACCTCCATGTAGTTGTGATCTCTCCAGATTTCTTCTTGTGGTTGACTTCTAATTTCATAATGTTGTGGTCAGAAAATATGTATGGTATGATTTAAGAGTTTTTGAACTGTTGAGGTTTATTTTCTGGCCTAATATGTAATCTGTTCTGAAGAATGTTCTATATGCACTTGACAAGAATGTGTATACTGCTGTTTTAGGATGGAATGTTCTGAACATATTTGTTAATTCTCCGGGTCCAATAAGTCAATCAAAGCCACTGTTTTCTTGTTTGGATGATCTGTCCATTGATGTAAGTGGGAAGTTAGAGTTCCATACAATTATCGTATTACTATCTATTAGTTCCTTTATGTGTGTTATTAACTGTTTTTAGGTATTTGGGTGCTCCCATATGGGGTGCATAAATACTTAAAATTGTTCTATCATCTTGTTGGATTGTCTCCTTTATAGTTACATAGTTTTCTTCTTTGTCTCTTGTTACAGTCTGTTTTAAAGACTATTTTACCTAATATAATTATGGCTAACCTGGGTTTCTTTTCACATCCATTTGCATAATAAAATTTTTTCTCTATCCCCTCACTTTCAATCTGTGTGTGTCTTTAGGTCTAAAATAAATCTCTTGTAGGCAGCATATGGATGGAGCTTGTTTTTTCATCCATTATGACACCGTATGTCTTTTGATTGGAGTGTTTAGTCCATTTACATTCAAAGTAATTATCAATAGGTATGTACTTATTGCCATTTTGTTACTTGTTTTGTGGTTGTTTTGTGTTTTCTTTGTTCCTTGCTTCTCCAGCTCTGTTTTCTCACAATAAATTGGCTTTCTTAATTGATATACTTGGATTCTTTTATTTACAATTTTTGCATATCTATTATTGTTTTTTGATTTGTGGTTACCATTAATTTTAATATAACAATTTCTGGATATAGCAGTCTATTTTATGTTGATGGATGCTTAAGTTTGAAATCAATCTTTACTCCTCTCCCCCTGACATTTTAAGTATGATTTCACACTTTATATCCTTTTATTTTGTGAGCCCCTTTACTGATTTTCACAGATTTATTTTTACTATGTTTGTGCATTCTTCTTTTCTTACTCAAAGATTTTTCATTTCCATTTAGAGTCCCCATTAATATTTATTTAGAGGGCTGATTTAGTGGTCACGAAATCCTTCAACTTTTGTTTGTCTAGGAAACTCTTTATCTCTCCTATTCTGAATGTTAGCCTCATTGGATATAGTATTCTTGGCTGCTGATATTTTTCCTTTCAACACTTTGAATATATAATGCCATTTTCTTCTGGCCTGCAAATTTTCAGCTGAAAAATTCACAGTTAGACTTATAGGGTTTCCCTTGTATGGAACTGTTTTCTTCTGCTGCTTTCAAAATTATCTCTTTATCATTATGCTTTGCCATTTTAATTAATATGTGTTTTGGTGTGGATCTCTTTTGTTTGATTCTCTTGAGAGATCCTTTTGCTGTCTGGATCTGGATTTCTGTTTCATTCCTCACATTCAGGAAATATTCAACTATTATTTCTTCATGTAAATTGCCCCCTTTTCTTTCTCTTTTCCTTCAGTGATTCTTATAATGTGAACTTTATTATGCTTAATTGTGTTGTTGTGTTCCCAATCTATTGTTTGCATATTTTTTCCTCTCACCTGCTCATCTTGATTACTTTCCATTCCTCTGCCTTCCAGTTTGCTGATTTATTTTTCTGCTTTCTCTAACCTGCTATTTCTTCTATATAATGCATTTTTAAATTTCATTTATTGTGTTAATCATTCTGATTGGTTCCTTTTTATCTCTTGGTTAAGGGTCTCACTGATGTCCTCCAATCTTTTTTCAAGTCCATTGAGTATCTTTTGATCATTACTTTAAATTCTCTATCAGGCTGACTAATAGACACATGAAAAGATATTCAATCACTCATCACCAGGGAAATAGAAATCAAAACTACAGTGAGATATCACTTCACACCAGAGAGAATGGCTAAAATCAACAACACAGGAAACAACAGGTATTGGTGAAGATGTGGAGAAAATGGAACACTCTTACACTGTTGGTGGGAATGCAAACTGGTGCAATCACTCTGGGAAACAGTGTGGAGGTTCCTTAAAGAGTTAAAAATAGAACTACCCTACAATCCAGCAATTGCAACACTATGTATTTACACAAAGGATATATAAATAGTGACTCAAAGTGATACATGAACCCTAATCTTTCTAGCAGCATTATCAAATATAGTCAAATTATGTAGAGCCCAAATGTCCAGTGAATGATGATTGTATAAAGAATGTATAAAGAAGATGTAGGGAGGAGTAGGAGACCTGGATTTCGTCTCCTCTCAGGAATTCAGCTGGATAGGGATCAAACCATTCTGAACACCTACAAACTCAACAGGAGATCGAAGAAAAGAATAGCAACAACTCTCTGAACAGAAAAGCGACCACTTTCTGGAAGTCATATTCTATCCCTTCATAGTAGTTACCCGTATTTTTGGCATATATATATAAGTTGTTCTCTCTTTAAAATCTTGAGATAGTTTCTTCTAACAGATCAAAATATACTCTAAATCTCTAGTGTATGGTTTTTTTCTACTCCCCTGCCTGATCACATTCTCTCCCTTTTTTCTTTCTTCTTCTTTTTTTTTAATCCTCTTCTTTCTTTTTTCAAACAACTTATCAAATCCTTTCTTAAAATTTTTTATAATTTCCATCTTTACAGTCATATTCCATCCCTTCATCATATCAACCCTTATTTTTGTACATATATAAGTTTTTCTTTCTTTAAAATTTTGGGAGGGACTTTCTTTTAACAGACCAAAATACACCCAAAATCTAGTGTGTGGCACTGATCTATAATCCAACCTGATCATATTGGATCACATTCTGTTTTTGTTTTGTTTTGTTTTGTTCTGCTTTTGTTTGTTTTTATCTTTATCTTTTTCTTTTTTCTTTCTTTCTTTCCTTTTCTTTTTTCTCTCTTTCCCTTTCTTTTCCCACTGCTTCAGGTCTTTTCTGATTTGTTTAGAGTATATTTTCTGGGGACGTTGTTACCCTGCTAGCATTTTGTTCTCTCATTAATCTATTCTCCTCTGCACAAAATGACAAGACGGAAAAAATCACCTCAACAAAAAGAACAAGAGGTAGTACCGACTGCCAGGGACTTACTCAATACGGACATTAGTACGATGTCAGATCTAGAGTTCAGAATCATCACTTTAAAGATACTAGCTGGGCTTGAAAAAACATGGAAGTTATTAGAGAAACCCTTTCTGGAGAAGTAAAAGAACTAAAATCGAACCAAGTAGAAATCAAAAAGGCTATCAATGAGGTGCAATCAAATATGGGGGTGCTAACTGCTAGGATAAATGAGGCAGAAGAAAGAATCAGTGAGATAGAAGACCAAATGATGGAAAATCAAGAAGCTGAGAAAAAGAGAGATAAACAACTACTGGATCATGAGGGCAGAATTCGAGAGATAAACGATACCATAAGACGAAACAACATTAGAATAATTGGGATCCCAGAAGAAGAAGAAAGAGAGAGAGGGGCAGAAGGTATATTGGAGCAAATTATAGCAGAGAACTTCCCTAATTTGGGGAAGGAAACAGGCATCAAAATCCAGGAAGCACAGAGAACCCCTCTCAAAATCAATAAAAATAGGTCAACACCCCGACATCTAATAGTAAAACTTACGAGTCTCAGAGACAAAGAGAAAATCCTGAAAGCAGCTCGGGAGAAGAGATAGGTAACCTACAATGGTAGAAACATTAGATTGGCAACAGACTTATCCACAGAGACCTGGCAGGCCAGAAAGGACTGGCAGGACATATTCAGAGCACTAAATGAGAAAAATATGCAGCCAAGAATACACTATCCAGCTAGGCTGTCATTGAAAATTGAAGGAGAGATAAAAAGCTTCCAGGACAAACAAAAACTAAAGGAATTTGCAAACACGAAACCAGCCCTACAACAAATATTGAAAGGGGTCCTCTAAGCAAAGAGAGAGCCTAAAAGCAACATAGACCAGAAAGGAACACAAACAATATACAGTAACAGTCACTTTACAGGCAATACAATGGCACTGAATTCCTATCTTTCAATAGTTACCCTGAATGTAAATGGGCTAAATGCCCCAATCAAAAGACACAGGCTATCAGATTGGATTAAAAAACAAGACCCATCGATATGCTGTCTGCAAGAGACTCATTTTAGACCCAAAGACAGCCCCAGATTGAAGGTGAGGGGGTGGAAAACCATTTACCATGCTAATGGACACCAAAAGAAAGCTGGGGTGGCAATCCTTATATCAGACAAATTAGATTTTAAACCAAAGACTGTAATAAGAGATGAGGAAGGACACTATATCATACTTAAAGGGTCTATCCAACAAGAAGATCTAACAATTGTAAATATCTATGCCCCTAACATGGGAGCAGCCAATTATATAAGGCAATTAAGAACAAAAGCAAAGAAACACATCGACAACAATACAATAATAATGGGGGACTTTAACACCCCCCTCACTGAAATGGACAGATCGTCTAAGCAAAAGATCAACAAGGAAATAAAGACTTTAAATGACACACTGGACCAAATGGACTTCACAGACATATTCAGAACATTCCATCCCAAAGCAACGGAATACACATTCTTCTCTAGTGCCCATGGAACATTCTCCAGAATAGATCACATCCCAGGTCATAAATCAGGTCTCAACCGGTACCAGAAGATTGGGATCATCCCCTGCATATTTTCAGACCACAGTGCTTTGAAACTAGAACTCAATCACAAGAGGAAAGTCGGAAAGAACTCAAATACATGGAGGCTAAAGAGCATCCTACTGAAGAATGAATGGGTCAACCAGGAAATTAAAGAAGAATTAAAAAAATTCATGGAAACCAATGAAAATGAAAACACAACTATTCAAAATCTTTGGGATACAGCAAAGGCAGTCCTAAGAGGAAAGTATATAGCAATACAAGCCTTTCTAAAGAAACAAGAAAGGTCTCAAGTACACAACCTAACCCTACACCTAAAGAAGCTGGAGAAAGAACAGCAAATAAAGCCTAAACCCAGCAGGAGAAGAGAAATAATAAAGATCAGAGCAGAAATCAATGAAATAGAAACCAAAAGAACAGTAGAACAGATCAACGAAACTAGGAGCTGGTTCTTTGAAAGAATTAACAAGATTGATAAGCCCCTGGCCAGACTTATCAAAAAGAAAAGAGAAATGACCCAAATCAACAAAATCATGAATGAAAGAGGAGAAATCACAACCAACACCAAAGAAATACAAACAATTATAAGAACATATTATGAGCAACTCTATGCCAGCAAATTAGATAACCTGGAAGTAATGGATGCATTCCTAGAGATGTATCAACTACCAAAACTGAACCAGGAAGAAATAGAACACCTGAACAGACCTATAACCACTAAGGAAATAGAAGCAGTCATCAAAAATCTCCCAAAACACAAAAGCCCAGGGCCAGATGGCTTCCCAGGGGAATTCTACCAAACATTTCAAGAAGAATTAATACCTATCCTTCTGAAACTGTTCCAAAAAATAGAAATGGAAGGAAAACTTCCAAACTCATTTTATGAAGCCAGCATTACCTTGATCCCAAAACCAGACAAAGACCCCATCAAAAAGGAGAATTACAGACCAATATCCCTGAAGAACATGGATGCAAAAATTCTCACCAAAATACTAGCCAATAGGATCCAACAGTACATTAAAAGGATTATTCACCACGACCAAGTGGGATTTATCCCTGGGCTGCAAGGTTGGTTCAACATCCACAAATCAATCAACGTGATACAATACATTAACAAAAGAAAGAACAAGAATCATATGATCCTCTCAATAGATGCAGAAAAAGCATTTGACAAAGTACAGCATCCTTTCTTGATCAAAACTCTTCAGAGTATAGGGATAGAGGGTACATACCTCAATATCATAAAAGCCATCTATGAAAAACCCACAGCGAATATCATTCTCAATGGGGAAAAACTGAGAGCTTTCCCCCTAAGGTCAGGAATGCGGCAGGGATGTCCACTATCACCACTGCTATTCAACATAGTATTGGAAGTCCTAGCCACAGCAATCAGACCACAAAAAGAAATCAAAGGCATCCAAATTGGCAAAGAAGAAGTCAAACTCTCACTCTTTGCAGATGATATGATACTTTATGTGGAAAATCCCAAAGACTCCACCCCAAAACTGCTAGAACTCATACAGGAATTCAGTAAAGTGGGAGGATATAAAATCAATGCACAGAAGTCAGTGGCATTCCTGTACACCAACAACAAGTCAGAAGAAAGAGAAATTAAGGAGTCGATCCCATTTACAATTGCACCCAAAACCATAAGATACCTAGGAATAAATCTAACCAAAGAGGCAAAGGATCTGTACTCAGAAAACTATAAAATACTCATGAAAGAAATTGAGGAAGACACAAAGAAATGGAAAAACGTTCCATGCTCATGGATTGGAAGAACCAATATTGTGAAGATGTCAATCCTACCTAGAGCAATCTACACATTCAATGCAATCCCCATCAAAATACCATCCACTTTCTTCAAAGAAATGGAACAAATAATCCTAAAATTTGTATGGAACCAGAAAAGACCCCGCATAGCCAGAGGAATGTTGAAAAAGAAAAGCAAAGTTGGCGGCATCACAATTCCAGACTCCCAGCTCTACTACAAAGCTGTCATCATCAAGACAGTATGGTATTGGCACAAAAACAGACACATAGATCAATGGAACAGAATAGAGAGCCCAGAAATGGACCCTCAACTATATGGTCAACTCATCTTTGACAAAGCAGGAAAGAATGTCCAATGGAAAAAAGACAGTCTCTTCAACAAATGGTGTTGGGAAAATTGGACAGCCACATGCAGAAGAATGAAACTGGACCATTTCCTTACACCACACACAAAAATAGACTCCAAATGGTTGAAAGACCTCAATGTGAGACAGGAGTCCATCAAAATCTTAAAGGAGAACACAGGCAGCAACCTCTTGGACCTCAGCCGCAGCAACTTCTTCCTAGAAACATCGCCAAAGGCAAGGGAAGCAAGGGCAAAAATGAACTCTTGGGACTTCATCAAGATAAAAAGCTTTTGCAAAGCAAAGGAAACAGTCAACAAAACCAAAAGACAACTGACAGAATGGGAGAAGATACTTGCAAATGACATATCAGATAAAGGGCTAGTATCCAAAATCTATAAAGAACTCATCAAACTCAACACCAAAAGAACAAAGAATCCAATCAAGAAATGGGCAGAAGACATGAACAGACATTTTTCCAAAGAAGACATCCAAATGGCCAACAGACACATGAAAAAGTGTTCAATATCGCTCGGCATCAGGGAAATCCAAATCAAAACCTCAATGAGATACCACCTCACACCAGTCAGAATGGCTAAAATTAACAAGTCAGGAAATGACAGATGTTGGCGGGGATGCGGAGAAAGGGGAACCCTCCTACACTGTTGGTGGGAATGCAAGCTGGTGCAGCCACTCTGGAAAACAGTATGGAGGTTCCTCAAAAAGTTGAAAATAGAGCTACCATATGATCCAGCAATTGCACTACTGGGTATTTACCCCAAAGATACAAATGTAGGGATCCGAAGGGGTACGTGCACCCCGATGTTTATAGCAGCAATGTCCAGAATAGCCAAACTGTGGAAAGAGCCAAGATGTCCATCAACAGATGAATGGATAAAGAAGAGGTGGTATATATATACAATGGAATATTATGCAGCCATCAAAAGGAATAAGATCTTCCCATTTGCAACGACGTGGATGGAACTGGAGGGTATTATGCTGAGCGAAATAAGTCAAACAGAGAAAGACATGTATCATATGACCTCACTGATATGAGGAATTCTTAATCTCAGGAAACAAACTGAGGGTTGCTGGAGTGGGGGGTGGAGTGGGAGGGATGGGGTGACTGGGTGTTGGACACTGGGGAGGGTAGGTGTTCTGGTAAGCGCTGTGAATTGTGCAAGACTGTTGAATCTCAGATCTGTACCTCTGAAACAAATAATGCAATATATGTTAAGAAAGAAAAAAAGAAGAAGAAGAATGTAGCAGGAGGGGAAGAATGAAGGGGGGGAAATCGGAGGGGGAGAAGAACCATGAGAGACGATGGACTCTGAAAAACAAACTGAGGGTTCTAGAGGGGAGGGGGTTGGGAGGATGGGTTAGCCTGGTGATGGGTATTGAGGAGGGCACGTTCTGCATGGAGCACTGGGTGTTATGCACAAACAATGAATCATGGAACACTATATCTAAAACTAATGATGTAATGTATGGGGATTAACATAACAATAAAAAAATTAAAAAAAAAGAATGTATAAAGAAGATGTAGAAGATATATATATATATATTTGTGGGGTATATATGGTATTATATATAATAATATTTTCAGATATATATAGGATATTTCTATTTATATCTATCTCTATATATCCTATAGATATCTATCTCTGTCTATATGTCCTATAAATATGTCCTATAGATATATATCTTATATAGATAGATATTCATACCTCTACAGGATATAGGTATATAAGTATGTATATCTATATATAATGTTGCCATTTGCAATGACATGAATGGAGCTAAAGAGCATTAGTACTAATACTAAGTGAAGTAAGTCAGTCAGAGAAATAAAAATAACATGATTTCACTAATATGTGGAATTTAAGAAACAAAACAAATGGACATGGGGGAAGAAAAAAGAGACCCAAGAAACAGACTCTTAGCTATAGAGAACAAACAGGTGGTTACTCGAGGGGAGGTGGGGGGGTGGGTTAAACAGATGACTGGTATTAAGGAGGGCACTTGTGATGAGTACTGAGTGCTGTATATAAGTGATGAATCACTATATTTTACACCTGAAACTAATATTACACTCTATGTTGACTAAGTGCTATTTAAATAGCAATTTGGAGAAACAAACAAAAAGGAATTGCAACACAGCAATTCACAATTAAAAAATAATCTTTACAGAACATCCTGGTGCATAGCTTACCAAATTGAATTTCACTAAAAATTAGTACTTTCATTTTTTTTTCCTGTGACAATCAGGATAAAATGCACTTGATGTATTGTATTATTAGTTTCAGAGATAGAATAGAGTCAATGATCTAAAAAAGGAAAAGTCTTTATGAAAATGGCCATGTGATTTCTTTCCTGAATTTTCAATGATAAGCATCCACATCACACAGTCCATACAGTTAACAGGTAGATGATAGATAGATGATAGATATAGATAGATAAATGATAGATAGATAGATGATAGATAGATGATAGATAGATAGATAGATGATAGATAGATAGATAGATGATAGATACATGATAGATATTTCATGGCATGTTGACAAAAATGGTGAATTTTCTCTTATTGCTGTTGTGTGTATTATCTCTTCCCTAAACATCTATTGTACTTTTACATAATAAACTACAATAGATCACCGAAAACAAACAGATATCTATGAGTCATATTAGTCATCCCTTTTGCTTAGGTATCTTGCTTTTGTTTTGTCCTGTACTGTCATTTGGCCCATATTCCTCTGTCTCCTCATGTTTTTCCTAACTCTAAATTTGTTTCTGTGTGCTAGGGATGTCAGCTCTGTCTCCTGCTTTTTGAAGTAGTGGCCTTATGAAGAGGCCTGCAGTGGTCCCCAGTGCAGTGTCCTATGCTCACCAGAACTCTGCCTTTCAGGGGTGTCTTCTGTGTGGGTCGTGTAAGCTGTGCTGTTGTGGTTTACCCACTTCTTCCTTCATTCCAGGCATCTGTGTGGCTCTCTTTGCCTGTTTTGGGCAGGGTTTGACCCCTGTGGTGTAAGTGGACCAGTCTGGAGCCACCTTGAACTTGACTTGAGTCAGCCCAGATATTTGCCATAGATGTAGTAGCATCAGGTACAGGGTGCTTTCCCTGTGTTGTCCACGTAGAAGATTTCATTGGCAGGCACAGCCTGAAATCAGACCAGTTGTCTGCCTACAGCTCACTGCTGAGGCTGCTGTCTCACTGGTGTGTGTGATTATCTTTCCTTGTCTACGGCAGAGGAGTTCCTTTGGCAATGGTCTAGTCCTTCTCAGAGCTGCATGCACACTGCCAGGTTTCTGGCACCAGTTTGGATGGGCTCTGCCCAAGAGGGTATTGGAGGAGACATACCCCCCACCTGGGGAGGGTCAGGACACGCAGTGTTTGTAAGGTTTGTGTTCTGGTCTTCTGATGACTGCCTGGCTAGAGGGGTGGATCCGCCAAAGCATGGGCTGGTGGGGTTACTGCCAGGAGGATAAGTAGTGACTGTTTCAAACTTGGTCCCTCTGGTTTTCAAAGCAAAATGATATGGAGATTTGTCCTCCCATGGGGGCTCCCCAGTGTGATAGTGTTTCCCTCCCCTCTCCATGCCAATGGGTCCCTTCCTTTCATGGAAAGTCCCAAGGTCCCTTTAGCTTCACTGCCATCTCTGTCCTTCCTATCCTCTTCAATGTTCCCTCTTCTCTACATTTAGTTTGGGGGTTTGTTCTGCCAAACTTTTGGCCTTTTTCTGAGTTATTTACATTGATGTGAGTGTTATATAGTTGTATCTGTAGGACAAGGTGAGCTTAGGGTCCTCCTACTTTACCATCTTCCCAGCAATCGACCTCTTGCTGGTTTTAAAGTTCACTCTTTATCATTACATTTTGCTATTTTAATTATAATGTGCCTTGGTATGGACCTCCTTGGGTGGATTTTGTTGGGGGCTCTCTGCCTTCTGGAAGTGGATGTCTGTATCTTTTCCCAGATTAGAAAAATTTTCAACTATTCCTTCTGTCCATTTTTCTCACTTTTCTCCTTCTGGGGTATTTATAATGTGAATGTGAATGTGATTACACTTGGTGATACTGCTGAGTTCTTTTAACCTATTCTCACTTTGTAATTTTTGTTGTTGTTGTTCATCTGTTTGCTTTCCACTACTCTGTCTTCCAGCTTACTGATCCATCCTTGTGCCTCCTCTCATCTACTATTTATTCCCTCTCATGTATATTTAATTTCATTTGTTGCATTCATTATCTTTGACTGGTTTTGTTTTTTTTTTTTAAGATTTTTATTTATTTGACAGAGAGAGACACAGTGAGAGAAGGAACACAAGCAGGGGGAGTGGGAGAGGGAGAAGCAGGCTTCCCGCAGAGCAGGGAGCCCGATGTGGGGCTCGATCCCAGGACCCTGGGACCATGACCTGAGCCGAAGGCAGACGCTTAACGACTGAGCCACCCAGGCGCCCCTGACTGGTTATTTTTTGTATGATCTATCTCTTTGTTAAAGGTCTTACTGTGATCTTGCACTCTTCTCAATTCCAATAAGTATCTTTATGATCATTACTTTGAATTTTTAATCAGTCATATTGCTTATCTGTCTCTCTGTGTGTGTTTCTCTGTATTAGGAAAGTCAGCTGTGTTTCTTGACATTACACGTAGAGGTTTTATGAAGGAGAGCTCTTGTAGTGCCCTACAATGTAATGCTCCTTGTTCACCAGATCCAGGTGCTTCAAGGATGTCTCCTTTGTCGTTGCTGGCACCCTACTGTTGTCACTGAGCTGCAGTTGCCTTCAGCCTAGTAAACTGCATGGTCTACTTTGCTTGTTTTTGTTTTTTTGTTTTTTTCCAGATTTGGTGCATCTATTTTTAAGAGCCCAGTCTGGGGCCACCATGGACTTGTAGTCAGGTGGTGTCAGTAGTCAGCTCAGATGCCTGTCCTCTTCCTGCAGGCTGTGTCTGGTTGGATCTATTATGAATAGTCCTGGTGTGAACATTCTAATAAATGTCTTCGAGAACACACATACATGTATTTCTGATGGGTATTTACCTAAGAGTAGAATTGTTAGATGATAAATTCTGTGTATATTAGGGTAAAAAATTAATAAATTTAACAGGATTGCTATATGCATAATTATTATATTGAAGTAAATTTTATTTCATACTTGTAAATTTAATATAATTTTCACTAAACCCCATCAGTTTGTGTGTGAATATGAACATTTTCACGTTAACCATAGAATTAATAAATTTATGCAAATGCCAAAGTATCTCAAAGAAAATTCATAACTCATAAAATGAGAATATTTACATTAGGAGATATCAAAACCTATATTAAAATACAGTAACTGATAATTGTATTGGTTCAAGTATAGACCAATGCAATAAATTAGGCAATGCAGATATGGATTTGTACATATATTGATAATTCACAACAACAGTGGCCATTTAGGTCAGTGAAGGGGAAATTCTGTTCAGTAAAGCTGCTGGATCAACTGTACACTCGTGTAAAAAGTAAACGCTTATTCTTCCATATCATTTGCAAATTAAAAATCAATGTAAATCCCAATTTCCTTAGATCTAAGTGTTTAAGGTAAAACAATAAAGCATCAAGAAAAAAAGGCAAATATTTTCATGAACTGGGAGCTGAGAAAACATTCTTCAATATGACAAAATCACACTAATCATAAAGAACAATATTGATACATCATACTATAATAAGCAAAGATTGGTAAAATATCTTCTTAAAAATAATTATTTTCTTCTTACTTGAATATTTTGTAATAAACTCATCTTTGACAATTTCCTTGCAAAAGGATACCTATTCTTCACATGATCTGATTTTCTTTGTGTATTTGCAGAGCTAGAGCAAGTTACTCAAGATTCAGACATTCTTAAATAAATGGGGTACTAGGTATATTTGAGGAGGATCCATAAATCACTACCTAAATGCATATGGTGAAAATCTTGCTAGCTTTCTCCAGTGTCCTGAGGCCATTTGCAATGGTAACTTTGCTTTGGGGAAAGGGAACTATCCAGATTCATGAACATCACTAAACTGAATTACAGATTCGGTGCAATCAAGATTTGCCTCTCAAATTGGAATATCAATTTTAAGAAAAAAAACTAAGATTTTTCTTGTAAGAGTGGAGATACATTGTGCCATCATTCCTATTGTGTTGACCAGTAACTCATGACAGTGTACTTTCCTTAGCAAAATCTGATGATACACGAATACAGGTGACTGAATAAATGCACACTTCTGGCTTCTTCGTATATTTACAAGCTGATCTCTGCCTGGAATTTTATGGTGCAATGATTTTATTACTTTACTTTTTCATGTATGACCATATGTTCCTTGGTGCTTAAACATGCTATTAGTGTCTGAAGCAGCATTTACCCTTCTCCTGACTTTTATAAATTTCACTTCCTGCAGACTAAAGCAAAGATGCAGAACAGCTGAGCAGGCACCTAGAACAGCAGTATATCTAGAAATAATAATACAATTATAATCGTTTGATAGTGGAGAGAACATTGTATTCATCACTATGTGTACAATAAAGACTATTTAATATAGATGAAAAAGCTAATTTGCTGAGGTATGTAAGTAGGTAGTGATGTCATGTCAGAGAGGAGCCTATCCATAGGAGTCAACATACGAACAAATTATTTCCAAGGAACAAGGTTCTATTGAACTGCTGAAATAAGCTTCTTGTTTGGTGTGTTTTGTTCTTTTTTGTTTAATGAGAAATGGGGAAATATGACACCAGAGGAAATTGCTCCATAACAGAATGATGTTTGTACCTTAAT
Organism: Phoca vitulina; assembly: GCF_004348235.1. Lineage (NCBI taxonomy): Eukaryota > Metazoa > Chordata > Mammalia > Carnivora > Phocidae > Phoca > Phoca vitulina. The sequence goes on from NW_022589790.1 coordinate 3,800,435, forward strand.
AAACATCTTTCTCTATATTTACCTTATTGTAGTAATTCATTTTTATCTAAATAAATATGGAATATATACAATGTTGAGTTGACTGCTGCCAAAATATTAACTTTCCTGAGAATCCTCACATCTTCACTTAGCTCTACATTTACATCATTTTTAAGGTGTCCATGTAGTTTTTACAGCTTCTGTTATGTTGACTTTTTGTACCTGCTTCTTTCACCTCCCCCCCTTTTCCTGCTGCCACCAATCACAGAGGATTTCCTGCTGAACATAATGCATCCATGCTTATCTCTGTAACCATATAATGATCTTATTGTCCAACTCTTTTATCATGGACGCCCTTTTTTTTAAGATTTATTTATTTATTTATTTATTTGAAAGGGGGGGCAGGGGCAGAAGGTGAGGAAAGAGAATCTTAAACAGACTCCCTGCTGAGCGTGGAGCCCAATGTGGGGCTTGATTTCATGACCTCAAGATCATGACCTGAGCCAAATCAAGAGTCAGAAGCTTAACTGACTGAGTCGCCCAGGAGCCCCTAATGTATACTTCTTAAGGGAAGGGATCACATATACATCTTCATCCTTCAGGGGTTTAACATTCTCCCTGCTACTTATTTGGTAATCAGTATACTATTATGAGTGAATTAACTAACAAATAAATGAATGATTGAGTAGGGATTTAGTAGGAAGATTTTCTCTGAAAATTAAAGAATTCACAATGCAAAACCTGATTTTAAGTACATATCTAAAAAATAAAATTGAATTCTTTCTTTTCAAGTACATACAATAATGCTGTTTTGATTTTCCCAGATTTTAAGAGACAAAGGTGCTATATCGTCTATATGCATAAAAGAAAGCTATCTGACATGGGGATTCAATTCTTTTTTTTTTTTTTTGTGATGTATTTAATTAAACTAACTTTTTACATTGGATCAGATATTGTAGGACAATATTTTATGTTTCCTTTCCTCTCTCATGTGAACCAAAGAGTTGAAATGGAGGTAAAGAGACATCTCAAATCCCTCTCAGTTCACCATTTGGGTTCAAACTCCCATGTGTGGGACTCAGATTATTTCCCTGGTGGTGGAACAAGAGTCATTTCCCCTGTGTGGGGTGGTGAACTGAGGACAGGGAGGCTGCCCTCTACTTAGGAGGAGCTCAGGCCTACTCAGCAACCATGTGGTTGGGTTGGGCTGCACATATAGGTAGATAAGTGGTTTTATTACAGGATTAATTTTTAGTTATTTTCTATTGGGATAGTTTGGGGTTTTTTTTTATGTTTATTTTCTTTTGAGTGTTTAATAAAACTAGGTCCCTCTTGGATGTGGGTAAATATTGAAAGGTTTTATGTCCACACTGGAGTAATGCAGTTTATATAGAATGACAATCAAATAAAAATAATAATAGCAACGGCCATTATTAAAATTAATACTTGTTGACTGTTTGTAGTATGCCAGGCAACACTGTTACTTACCTGCATTAAATAATTTAATTCTCAAAAGTCACCCTCAGTATTAGGTGCTATGATGAGACACAATAGAAAGTTCAGAGTAAACCTCTGAGTAAATAAAGCAAACATTAAGTTCCTGTTCTCCCATCTGGACAGAGTAAACCAGGTTTCCCCAGGTCCCCTCCATCTCTACAAGTCACTTCCACCACATGGCTCCATGTATGGATTCCCAAGGACATATCTCTGTGTTTATACCACGGGCAACATTTGAAATTTAATTTTCACAAAGCGATCATAAATAATTTACTTTTCTTCTAACATAATACACTTAAAATAGTTTACTAACAAAACAGCAAGTGAAAATAAAAACAATGAATTGATAAACACGATTAAAACTTATTCAACTGAAATCACAGGCAGATTTGAAGTTAAAGAAACTGAATATTTGAAGCCTCTCACTTGCATAGACTCTTTCCAAAGACATATGTGAATTTTGTATTTGTATTTGTTTTTATTTTTTTCCTTAAGGAGATCTTCCAAAACAGTGCATGATCCGGAGTTCTCAAATCTAGATTTGCCCTTTAATATTCTAGAAATATTTCCTTAGTGATTGGTTTTAGGCAAGTGCTAAACATCAAAGGGATTTCTCCTTAATTTAAAATCAGATGTTTGGATTCAAGTGTCAATGTTTTTGTCTAAAACCGTTAATGCTTGCCTCCTTAAAGGAGGTATTTTGTTTGTTAGATTTCTGTTTTGTTTTGTTTTGTTTTATGAAATTGTTATAAGGTATTTTATAGGAAAGTGATAGGACATGTACCATTTTTTTTAAAATTGCATATTGTAGTTGGGAGAAAGGAAGATAAGATATATGTACTTATTTACTAGGAAGTTACATCCCATTAAGATCAAGCTGGAATAAGCATGTGTATATTTCCTCAAAACTGTAACCTACCTCATCTTGCTCCTTGTTCTCACATATACAGTCTATCTTTATATATAATCATTATTCATATATAAAATTGACATGTTTTATATTTCATATTATATTAAATATAAAAATGTTTAATAATATTTATCATTAAGTACATAAATATATTTTATAATAAATATATTGTTAATATATAAACATATATTTGCTTTTCCCTGAGCAATGGGGCTGTCTGATGTTACCTCATAGAATTACCTACAGAGATTGGTTAGAATTCAATGTGTCTTTAATATTCCAAGATTAATAGATCTTGATTCTATGGAATAATATTAAGTGAGTGCCACACTGTTACCTAACTTCTTGTCTATGAACTTGGGCACAAAGAACCCTGACTGGTTACACTAGTATTCAACCTGTGGACTTTCAGAAAGGTGAGGCTCCTACCTCCATCATAACCATGTTCATCTTCTTCAGACATTTTTTAGGAAAAAAATGTTGCTATGTTTAACACAAAACATCTCCTGATTCATGTACATCCTCTGGTCTATATACATATTTAAAGGTAAAATAGAAATAAGTAATATTTTTGCAAACCTATGAGTTAAAAGTTATTGGATTGTTTTTTTTTTTCCATTTGAACAAATATATTTTGAGAATTCACCCTGATCTCTCTTTATTTTTATTTTTATTTTTGTGATGGTAGCAGATCTAACAAAAATCATCTGCAACGAAGACAGTGCACTTAAGTGTGCCCTAGAGATGAAATTTTCCCTAAAGTTCTTATGCAAACAATATATGAGGTTTCACCATGATTAGGCAGTGAGCTCATTTAAGATGTTAAAAGTCTTACATTATGGTTGAAAAAGTTACTTTTATGTTTAAATTCTACTTTCAACTGAATTTTTACACTAATGATAGAAGGCTTATTGTCTAACTTAAAAAAATAACAACAATCTTACAAATTCATCATGTGGTAATAGTTGCTAACACGTTTCAAATTATAGATTCTAAAAGTTTTCTTTTTCAATTTATTGTTCTGTTTCTTTGCAGCAGTGCCACTCATTGAATAGCTTAATTATTAAGAATACATGTGGTTTGGGCGCCTGGGTGGCCCAGTCGGTTAAGCATACAACCCTTGGTTTCAGCTCAGGTCAGGATCTCAGGTCTTGAGATGGAGCCCCCATCGGGCTCTGAGCTCAGTGTGGAGACTGCTTAAAACTCTCCCTCTCAGGTGCCTGGGTGGCTCAGCTGGTTAAGGGACTGCCTTCAGCTCAGGTCATGATCCCGGTGTCCCAGGATCCAGTGTGCTTCTCCCTCTGACCCTCCCCCATCTCGTGCTCTCACTCTCTCTCAATTAAATAAAATCTTTAAAAACAAAACAAAACAAAACCTCCCTCTCTTTCTCTACCCCACCCCCCAGGCTCATGCACGTTGCTTTTCCTTCTATAAAATAAATGAATACATCATAAAAAAAGAGTATACATGGTTCTTTCTATATAACTCTTTGGTATAGATGATCCTCAAGTAATATAATTTTATTAAAAATATATTCAAGAAATTGGTGTGACTTTCTTAGTACTACACTAAAATGGTAGCAGGAAATCATTTTTATATCTAATTTTGCACATCCATATTTCATTCCTTGATTAATATTTCAATTCAAGTAAAATATCCTAGAAGAATGGACTTTATATGAGGCAATATATATCAGTGGAAATGAATTTGAAATGCTTTATTTAATGAAATAAAATTTATATGTCTGTTTAGCTGGTAGAAAACATGCTTTCAAGACTAAATCTTTTTTAAAAAATTTTTTATTATTATTATTTTTTTTTTATCAAAGACATAGTTTTGTGAAGGCAAAGAACTACCATTCACAGGAACAACACTTCAGCCCTCCAATAACTGTTTAGCCTGCTGATTCCATTGAAGTAAGTTAGAAGAAATTGTAGTGCCTTGATGAGTTTACTACAACTCACATTTAGAAGTAAAACCTGCCACTAGTCTCAGACATTATATGTAAAAGTGTGTGTTTCATTCCAATGATTATGTAGACTAAATTGCATTTTTATATGCCTATATTTTTATAGGCATACTTCTGAACTGGCTAGGTTAGAGTGATATTACTTAAGTGATTCGGCAAAAATAATATAGAAGTATGCATTTGAGATTTATTTGGTCTTATATTGACTTTAAATCATCTCAAGTCTATGAGGACAAAGCGGTTGTGGGTCATCTTGGCGAAGTAACATAGAATCAAGACTAAGTAGTAGCCCAGTGTGTCCTCTCCCTGAGAGAGCATGATCGCCAGGATCCTTATATTCTTTTTTTCTTTTAAGATTTTATTTATTTATTTATTTATTTATTTATTTATTTATTTATTTGAGAGAGAAAGGGAGCACGAGCAGTGGGAGGGGCCGAAGGGGTGGGATGAGTGGAGTGGGGAGGGGCAGACGGGGAGGGACTAGCAGACTCCCTGCTGATCAGGGAGCCCAAGTCAGGGTTCAATCCCAGGACCCCAAGTCAGACACTTAACCAACTGAGCCGCCCAAGCACCCCAGGATATTTGTATTCCTAACTGGAGTAGGAAACATGTACATTTCTTCCTCATTTTATCATCAGAATTTTACATTATGCTTAGCAATAATCATATTCAGCAATATTTTTAGAATGATCAGAGGTTGTAAAATAGGTAAAGTATTTCAAAAATGCAAATATATGGTGATAAATATATGCAGTTCTATTAAAGTAAAATATTTAAGGGCACCTGGGTGGTTCAGTCAGTTAAGTGTCTGACTCTTAATTTTGGCTCAGGTCATGATCTCGGGGTCCTGAGATAGAGCCTTGTGTTGGGCTCCATGCCCAGCATGGATTCTCTCCCTCTTCCTCTGCCTCTCTCTGAAAAAGAAAAAATAAAATAATAATTAAAAATTAAATTAATATTTTGTAAGTTGTATAACCCCACAACAGTGATGGTTATTAAAAACATTATTTTGGGGGCTCCTGGGTATCTCAGTTGTTAAGCGTCTGCCTTCGGCTCAGGTCATGATCCCAAGGTCCTGGATTCGAGCCCTTCGTTGGGCTCCCTGCTCAGTGGGAAGCCTGCTTCCCCCTCTCCCACTCCCCCTGCTTGTGTTCCCTTTCTCACTGTTTATCTCTCTGTCAAATAAATAAATAAAATCTTTAAAAAAATAAAAATTAAAATAAATAAAATAATTATTTTTAATTTTTATTTTTTTAATTTTATTTATTTATTTACTTATTAGAGAGAGAGAGTGCACAAGCAGAGGGAGCAGCAGAGAGGGAGAAGCAGGCTCCCCGCTGAGCAGGGAGCTAAATGCAGGGCACCACCCAGGACCCTGGGGTCATGACCTGAGCCAAAGGCAGATGCTTAATCAATTGAGCCATCCAGGCACCCCAACAATTTTATTTTTTAAAACATTATTTCATTGTTGCCTGATAATGTTAAGGATAAATCGTATGTTTTATATCCAGTGATTTCAGTTCTATTTCTCTAATTTTCATCTCTTGAAATGAGTTACTTAATACATTTAAATAAAAACTACCATTTTTTTTTTAAATAAAAGTTTAACTCAAAATTCAAAGGAAAATTGGAGGGCAACAATGCAAAAATATTTGTGGATGATGAAAAGAATCAGAAGCGGCTCTCTATGATAGATACAATTACAAATTTAATTGCTTATTTGACAATTTGTTTAAGTAGAAATTTGTGACTTTCAATTTATGGATCTAAGAGTAGTAAACTAGTTCCCAAATCTACCAAGGTTGTGAATAAACATGGGAATAGTGTTTCTTCTCTTGCTGACAGATGTTCTGATTTTGGCATAAAGCACACTTTAAGTGGATGTGATTTTAATTTTTTTAACTCATATTAAAGTCCATTATCATTAATGCACTGGAACTGCATTTACTTAGACTCCTTTAGGATTGGAGTCTGGACTTGTTTACATATGTTGGCGAGTATAGTATGAAAGCTGTTAATTCTAAATATATTTATTTTATATTAATGCCAATTGAACTTTCCTTTAGAATTTCGCCCAAACCATGGAACTGACTATGGATATTGGAGGAGGAAGAAGAAGAGGCTGGTTCGTAGGGAAATCTTACTTTGTGTAGAAAGGAGATTCACGATGCCTTTTAGGTGGTTCTAAACTAAACACTCATTTTTCTCTTTTCCTACATCTATCAAGTAAAATACTGTTATTTATGTACTTACAATCCATTAGGGGTGACGTAGCCTAAAATGAGTACTTTAAATTTATGAAAAATTTTAACAGCATTTAATGTTGTTGATACTTAGCAGAGTATTATATTTTGGAATAAGAGGAGAGAGAAAAACTGTTTGGTTTTGGATATTTTTAACAAAAGGCCTAAGAACTATGTCTTTTTTGTAAAGAAAAATATATACTATTTATACATATAGTAAAATTTATTTGTATTTATGTAAATAAATCTGTATAAACTTTACATATATATTCTAATTTGACAGGTTAATTTAAACTTTACTTACTTATATAAACTTTACACAATTTATATATATATAAATATACATATATATGTACATATGTATACTAATTTGACAGAATTTTTTAAAGATTTTATTTATTCATTTGAGAGAGAGTGAGAGAGCACAAACAGGAGAGGCAGAGGGAGGAAGAGAAGCAGACTCCCTGCTGAGCTAGGAGCCCAATGTGGGGCTCAATCCCAGGACCCTGAGATCATGACCTGAGAGCCAAAGGCAGATGTTTAACCATCTGAGCCACCCAGGTGCCCCAATTTGACATAAATTTAAAGTATATTTAATACTGCTAGAACTTCATGGGCAATCAATTGTGGTTGACGTGTCTGATGATCAAAGACAAGTCAGCTAAAAGAAGGCAAGTGGCTGAATAACCACAGACTGAAAGTTGTATTGCATGTAAAGTTTCAGATTATACCCAGAACATCCATGTACTAGTCTCTAAATAATAAAATAACTATATTAAGAGAAGTTTTTATCATTATATTTTGAAGAGAATAAGGGTAGGGTATAGTCTAGATTTTTACTTGGCTGAGGGAAATGGTATGGAGGCATATGCTGATTCAGAAATTTAGTGAGATAGTCAATATGCTGAAAGCCAAGTAAGATACACAACCACAACTGCTGGTATGTTTCCATTTTAGATTACATCATTTTTGTTAATTAAGCATATAACGTTTTTGAATGGGTTATGATCAATAGGCAATAATGCTGTGTATGTGTATTTGTGTGTTATAAGTGTGTATAAAACCTGCAAATAGTTTTCATAACTCCTTTTTTGAGTACATTCATCTTATATCATCAGGTCATTGATTTTTTATTTCCTTTTCACTTTTTATAATGTGTTCATAATTCCAAATTACTGTGATAAGGGATACTATTAACATTATTATACCAAAGATGTGTTTCATAATTAGAATTATTTACTGAAAAAGTTGCCAATTATAAAAGTATTAGTTGAAAAAATATGAAAATGATTTAAGTTCATGATAGTTAAACAATTTTTAAAATATTTGTGTTACCAAAAATGTGTTATTGCACATTTAACCATGAAGGAAAGCAAGAGAAGAAAGCATTAGAGAAAAAAATACAAAAGCATCCACAAAACAAGTGATAAAAATACATATATATGTATTTAATTATTAATAAATACATAAATAAATACATATACAAATATAATATATGTATGTATGTATTTATGTATGTATATATATATATATATTACTTTGAATGTAAATGGGCTAATGGCTCCAGTCAAAAGACATAGTCTGTCAGAATGGATAAAAAAAAAAAAAAATAAGAGCCATTTATATGCTGCCTATAAGAGACTCATTTTAGCCCTAAAGATACTTATAGATTGAAAGGAAAGGGATGCAGAAACATCTATCATGAAAATGGTGTCAAAAGAAAGCTGGAGTAGCAATACTTATACTGGACAAAATAGACTTTAAAACGAAGATTGTAACAAGATACAAAAAAGGGCACTATATAATGATAAAGGGGATAATCCAACAACAAAATATAACAGTTATAAATATGCACCTAACATGAGAGCACCCATATATATAAAACACTTAATAACAAACATTAAGAAACTAATTCATAGTAATACAATAGGAGTAGAGGACTTTAAAACTCCACTTAAATCAATGGACAGATCATCCGAACAGGAAATCAAGAAGTTGGGGCTTCTGGGTGGCTCAGGCAGTTAAGTGTCTGACTCTTGATTTAGGCTCAGGGCATGATCTCAGGGTTGTGAGAGGAAGCCCCTGTGTCAGGCTCCATTCATGGAGCCTGCTGAAGATTCTCCCTCTCCCTCTGCCCCACTCTCTAAATAAATAAATAAATAAATAAATAAATAAATAAATAAACAAGGAAACAATGGCTTTGAATGAACACTCGACCAGATGGATTTAACAGAATTATTCAGAACAGTCCATTCTAAAACAGCAGAATACACATTCTTTTCAAGTGCACATGGTATATTCTCCAGAACAGATCACATATTAGGCCACAAAGAAAGCATCAACAAATTCATAAAGATCAAAGTTATACCATGCATCTTTTTTGACCACAATGCCATAAAACTAGAAATCAACCACAAAGAAAATAGACAAAGAAAGAAAGAAACAAAACCAAATACAAGAAAAATTCCAGAAAGTCCAAAAATACATGGAGGTTAAATAGCATGCTACTAAACAATGAAAGGGTCAACCAAGTAATCAAAGAACAATTTAAAAAATCCTTGGAAACAAAAGAAAATGAAGACAATACTGTCCAAAATACATCAGCAAAAGGTGTTCTAAGAGGGCAGTTTATAGCAATACAGGCCTACCTCAATAAGTAAGAAAAATCTTAAATAAACACCTAACTTTACACCTAAAGGAACTAGAAAAAGAATTCAAACAAACCCAAAACTAGCAGAAGGAAGGAAACAGTAAAGATTAGAGCAGAAATAAATGAATTATATAGAAAATGAATAAACAATAGAACAGATCAACAAAACCAGGAGTTGGTTCTTTGAAAAGATCAACTAAATTGATAGTTCTAGGGGCACTTGGGTGGCTCAATAGGTTAAGTGTCTGACTCTTGATTTTGGCTCAGGTCATGATCTCAGGGTTGTGAGACTGAGACCCATGTGTGGCTTCCCTCTCAGTGAGAAGTCTGCTTGAGATTCTCTCTCTTCCTCTCCCTTTGCCCCTCCCCCCACTCTCTCACAAACTCTCTCTAATATTTTTAAAAATTGACAAAGTTGTAGCCAGCCTCATCAAAAAAAAAAAAAAAAAAAGTGAAAGGACACAAAAAACAAAAATCAAACATGAAAGAGGAGAAATAACCAAAACCACAGAAATACAGTTTTATAAGAAAATATGAAAAGCAACATGCTGACAAATTAGCCAAAACAGAAAAAATGGATAAATTCCTAGAAACATATAACCTACCAAAACTGAAGCAGGAAGAAATAGAAAATTTGAATAGATTGATTCCAACAAGTTGACTGAATCAGTAATATAAAAAACTCCCAAGAAACATATTTACAGGACCATTTGGCTTCACAGGTGAATTCTACCAAAAATTAAAAAAAAAATTGTTATATATAATCTTTTCAAATAATTCCAAAAAATAGAAGAAAAGGAAGACTTCCAAATTTATTCTATGAGGCCAGCCTTACCCTGATACCAAAACCAGATAAATAAACCACTAAAAAAGAGATCTACAGGCTAATATCTCTGATAAGCATAGATGCAAAAATCCTCAATGAAACACTAGCAAACACAATCCAACAATACATTAAAAATATCATTTTATTCCCAGGATGCCAGTGTGGTTCGGTATTTACACATCAATTAACATGATACATAACATCAGTAAGAGAAAGGTTAAAAACCACATGATTATTTCAAAAACACAGAAAAAGCATTTGACAAGGTACAATATCCATTCATGATAAAAACTTTCCACAAAGTAACTTTAGAGGTAACATATATAGAGACATAATAAAAGCTATATATGAAACCCCACAACAAACACCATACTCAATGAGGAAAAACTGAGATTTTTCCTCTGTGGTCAGGAACAAGACAGCAATGTCCACCCTCACCACTTTTATTCAGCATAGAACTAGAAGTCTTAGCTACAGCAAATAGACAACAAAAATAAATAAAAGGCATCTGAATTGGTAAGGAAGTAGTAAAACTTTTGCTATTTGCAGCTAACATGGTACTGTATATAGAAAACCTGAAAAAACACCAAAAAAATACTAGAACTGATAAATTACTTCAGTAAAGTCACAAGATACAAAATCAATGTGCAGAAATCCATTGCATTTCTACATACTAATAATAAAGAAACAGAAAGAGAATTTAAGAAAACAATCCCATTTACAGTTGCACTAAAAACAATAAAATGCCTAGGAATAAACCTAAGGAGATGAAATAATTTTACTTTGAAAACTATAAAACATTGAAAGAAATTGAAGGCAAAACAAATAAATGAAACGGCTTTCCATGCTCATGGATTGGAGAACAAACACTGTTAAAATGTATTACCCAAAGCAATCTATACATGTAATGCAATCCTATCAAAATTCCAATAGTATTTTTCACAGAACTAGAACAAAAAAGTCCTAAAATTAAATGGAACCAGAAAAGACCCTGATAGCCAAAATAGTTTTGAAAAAGAAAATGAAAGCTGGAATATTACAATTCCAGATTTAAATTATATTACATTGCTTTTTAATAAAGACAGTATGCTACTGGCACAGAAATAGACACATAAATCAACAGAACATAATAGAAAAAAAAATAAACAAACACAATTTTATAGTCAATCAATCTTCAAAAAATCAGGAAAGAATGTCCAGTGGGCAAAAGAACATTTCTTCAATCATGGTGCTGGGAAAACTGGTCAGCTACATGGGAAAGAATGAACTGGATCACTTTCTTATGCCATACACAAAAATAAATTCAAAATGAATTAAAGACCTAAATATGATACCTGAAAACATAAAAATGCTAGAAGAAAGCACAGGCAGTAATGTCTCTGACATCAGCTGCAGCAACATTTTTCTAAAAGTTCGTTTTTTTAAAGATTTTATTTATTTGACAGAGAGAGAAAAAGAGATAAGGAGAACAGGAACACAAGCATAGGGAGTGGGAAAGGGAGAAGCAGGGTTCCCGCTGAGTGGGGAGCCCAATGTGGGGCTCGATCTTGGGACCCTGGGATCATGATCTGAGCCAAAGGCAGACGCTTAACGACTGAGCCACCCAGGCGCCCCTAGCAGCATTTTTCCAGATAGATCTCCTGAACAAGGGAAATAAAATATAAACTATTGGGACTACCTCAAAATGAAAAGTTTCTGTACAGCAAAGGAAACAATCAATAAAAATTAAAGACAACTTCCAGAATCAGAGAAGGTATTTGCAAACAGCTATCCAATAAAGGGTTAATTTCCAAAATATATAAAGAACTTACACAGCTCAACTCCCAATAAACAAATAATCCAATTAAAAATGGACTGAAGACATAACAAACATTTTTCCAAAGAAGACATCCTATTGGCCAAACAGTCACATGAAAAGATGCTCAATATCATCATCAGGGAGATTCAAATCAAACTATAATGATACCTCATACCTGTCAGAATGGCTAAAATCAACAACAACACAACGAAAGAACAAGTGTTTGTGAGGATGTGAAAAAGGAACCCTCTTGCACTATCTTTTTTTTTAAAGATTTTATTTATTTATTTGAGAGAGAGAGAATGAGAGAGAGAGAGCACATGAGAGGGGGGAGGGTCAGAGGGAGAAGCAGACCCCCTGCCGAGCAGGGAGCCCGATGCGGGACTCGATCCAGGGACTCCAGGATCATGACCTGAGCCGAAGGCAGTCGCTTAACCAACTGAGCCACCCAGGCGCCCCCCTCTTGCACTATTGATGAGAAAACAAACTGGTCTAGACACTGTGGGAAACAGTATGGAGGTTCCTCAAAAAGTTAAAAACACAACTAGCGTACAAGCCAGTAACCACACTACTGGGTATTTACCCAAAGAATACAAGAACACTAATTGAAAGGGATATATACACCCCTATGTTTACAGCAGCATTATTTACAATTGCCAAATTCTGGAAGCAGCCCAAAGGTCCATCTGTAGATCCGTAGATCAATAAGATGTGGATATATGTAAACACACATGCACATACATATATACCATATAAATATATATGTATATATATATAAAATATATATTATAATATATATTATAATACACACACACACACACACACACACACACCCCAAAAACGGAATATTATACAGCCGTAAAAAAATAACGAGATCTTGCCATTTGCAACAACATGGATGGAGCTTGAGTGTATTATGCTAAGTGAAATAAGCCGGTCAGTGAAAACAGATACCATAGGATCTGTATATTAACTATACTAGAATGGAAAAATTAATAATAAAAAATAAACTGGGAATAAAAAGAAAGAGATGGCTTTATTTATTTTTAATTTTATTTCAGTATAGTCAAAACGTAATGTTGCATTAGTTTTAGGTGCAAGAACTTGAGATTCCACAATTTGAGATTCCACAAGCTTAAATATTATGCTGCTATGCTCACCGCAAGTGCAGATACCATCAGTCGCCATACAACAGAATTACAATATCAGTGACTATGTTCCCTATGCTGTGCCTATTAATAAACCCAATTAAAAAATGGGTTTATTAATTATTGCAGTGTGGGGAGCACCCATCTTAGGGGAATCATAGGACATCTCAGGATGAAAATTATAGAAAGAATATATAATGTTTAGGTTTGTGTTAGGTGATTGTGCAAGGGTTTTAAGGAAGTGGGGTTTGCTTTGGATTGCTGCTGTCAGCAAGCATGAGTAATTCTATGACTGGCTGTCTTAATAACTCTTACATAGGTGAACCCTATCAGAGCAAGGCTAACACATGTACAACCATGTGTCACATTCTCCTGCCATGGTCCTGGTTATAGACTGAGAAGGACCTCTGTAGACACCCAGTCTCCCTGTAGACTCAGCTACAGTTGTATATGGACTTGGCTTTATACCAGAACCATCTACCAAGGGATTTAGGAGAAACCACAACTATCCTTGCCCCTATAGGCTGGCCCCCTGACCTTGATCAGAGTATTCTGAAGCAGCCCTAAGATCTAGCTCCCTTCCCACTGATCTGTTGTTCAGAGACAGTCATTCTTACCCAAGAACCTGGCAGGGGGTACAGTTTTACCCCCCAGAAACAAGTTACATACATTGGTTTCAGTTGTGGATTCTGAAGCAATACTTTGACTCAATTCTTGTCCTGCTCAGACATGGTATGGGGCCAATCTTGCCTGAAGTAAGACCTGTCCACTTACCCGGCAAGAGCCCTCCCAGGAACTGAAATGACGGTCTCCTATTCACAAACCTGGTAAAAGTTTACTTTCTGTGGTCCTTGGGGTAGAACCTTGTCCCAGTTGCATTCCTATTGACTATGGTCCTGGAGGACATGACTTCACCAAGGATCTAAGCCCAGTAGTGTCTTTAGTAACAAGCCCTTCAACAAAATTATTAAAAATATCTGAGCTACAATAATTTCTTAATGGATACACAATATAAAAAGACATAATGTCTGGCATCAATAAAATAAAATGTGAGGGGAAGGAGTAGGAAAAAAATGTAGAGGTTTTTATATGCTACTGAATTTAATTTTTTATCACCTGAAATGGAGTGTTATAACTTTAAGACATTTTATGTATGTTTGGTAGTACTCACAAAACTAAACCAACAGCAGATATAGAAAAGAGAAAGAGAAAGGATTATAAGTATAACAGTACAAAATATCAAGAAATCACAAAGGAGACAACAAAAGAAGACAGGGACAAACTACAAAACAGAGAACAATTATCAACATGGCAATGCAATAGTAAGGCCTTAACTATCAATAATTACTTTACATGAAAATGTATTAAATTCTTCAATCAAGGGGTGCCTGGGTGACTCAGTCATTTAATCATCTGACTCTTGATTTCTGCTCAGGTCATGGTCACGATTTGGATGAGATCAAACCCTTCATCATGCTCTGCACTCAGTGTGGAGTCTTCTGGAAATTCTCTCTCTCCCTCTGCCCCTCCCCTCATGGTGCTTTCTCTCATAAATAAAAATAATAAATAAATAAATAAATAAATAATTCTTCAGTCAAAAGATTTAGAGTGGCTAAATGGATAAAATACCAAAATACCAAGATCCAACACTATGCTGTGTATGTCTCTAAGGACACACATAGGCTAAAACCGAATAGATCACAAAAGTGATTCCATGCAAATGATTGTCAAAAGATAGCAGGAAAAAACTATGCTTATATAAGAGAATATATGTTTTAAGACAAAATGCGTCACAAGAGTCAAAAAAGGTAAATAACTGATAATAAAGAGGTATGCATAGAAACAGAAACACACACATATATGGAAAGCCAATATTAACAGATATAAAGAGAGAAATTGACACAATACAATAAGAGTAGGCGACTGAAATACACCATTTTCAGCAATGGGTGGATCATCCAGGGAGAAAATCATTAAGGAAACCACTGACTTGTATAATGCTTTAGATAGAATGGACCTAACAGACATATAATGAATTTTCAGTCCCACAGCAGAACAATACACAGATTTTTTTCTCAAATCCACATGGAATATTCTCCAGGATATATTATATAATAGCCCACAAAACAAGTTTTAACTCATATAAGAGGACTGACTATATCAAGTATATTTTCTGATCACATTGGTAGGAAAATAGAATTCAATAGCAGAAGCAATATTTACAAATATATGAAATACAAAACACACACTCCAGAATACCCTATGGGTCAAAGAATATATTGCATAAAGCAAGAGGATTTCTAACAGAATATTTTATTGCAATAAAGCCTACATAAATAAAAAGAGAAACATCTCAAATACAAACCTAACTTTACACCTTAAAGAACTAATAAAGGAACATACTAACCCCAAGTTACCAGAAGAAAGAAGAAATAAAAAATTACAATAGAACTAAATGCAATTGAAAACAGATAAACAGAAAAGATCAAGAAACTAGCAGTTGTTTTTTGAAAAGATAAACAAGGGGCGCCTGGGTGGCTCAGTCGTTGGGCGTCTGCCTTCGGCTCAGGTCATGATCCCAGGGTCCTGGGATCGAGCCCCGCATCGGGCTCCCCGCTCAGCGGGAAGCCTGCTCCTCCCTCTCCCACTCCCCCTGCTTGTGTTCCTCTCTCGCTGTGTCTCTCTCTGTCAAATAAATAAAATCTTTAAAAAAAAAAAAAAAAGAAAAGATAAACAAAATTACATTTTATTGGATACACAAGGAAAAAGGAGACTCAAATTAGCAAAATTATAAATGAAATACACATAGCAACAGATAACAGAAAAGTACAAAGGATCATAAGAAACTTCTATTAACAGTTATTCTACAACAAATTGGAAAAAAGAAAAAGAAAAAAAGATAAATTCTTACAAACATCAAACTTACAAAGATTGATAATAAAGAAATAAAAAATCTAAATGGAGAAAGAACAAGAAGACTGAAACAGTAATCAAAATATCTTAAAACCAAAAAAAAAAAAAAAAAAGCCAAGAATTTTCTTCAGAGGTAAGTTCTACCAAACATTTAAAAATAATGCCAATTGAGGGGAGGAGCAAGATGGCAGAGGAGTAGGAGACCTGGATTTTGTCTGGTCCCAGGAATTCAGCTAGATAAGAATCAATCCATTCTGAACACCTACGAACTCAACAGGAGATCGAAGAAAAGAATAACAACAACTCTCTGAACAGAAAAGCGACCACTTTCTGGAAGGTAGGACGTGTGGAGAAGTGAATCTGAGGCGATATTCGAAGATAGATGGCGGGGGAGGGGGCCTCCGTGGGCTGCTTCTGACAAATGATAGAGCCGCGGAGCACAAAATCAGAACTTTTGGAAGTCTGATCGGCTGAGGGACGTCGCTCCAGTGGCTAAGCGGGGGGTGGAACCCTCGCGGGACAGTGTGGTCTCAGGACCCTCAGGGTCACAGAAAGACCGGGGGTGCCTGAGTGCAGCAGAGCTCCCAGGGATCAGAGCGGGGAAGCCGGCTGCAGAGACAGAGCCGAGGCGCGGGCTCTCAGCTCGGGGTTGCCATAAACCGTGATCTGGGCCACAGTCGGGCCACTGCTCCTCCAGCAGGGACCCAACAAGTGGCAGATCCGGGGAGACTCCCCTTCCTCCCCCGGGAGGAGCAGCATGGCAGCGCACCACAGGGATCTGCTGGGTTTGGAGACTCCACACGGGGTCGGGTGCCAGAGATAGAAATGCTCGGTCACAGGCCAGGTGAGCACAGAGTGCAGCTGGAGACTAGGGAGACAGGAGTGATTGACTGCTTTACTCTGGGGGCTCACTGAGGAGTGGGGCCCCCAGTTCTCAGCTCCGCCGGGGCGGAGATTGGGAGGCCGCCATTTTCACTCTCCGCCTCCAAAGCTGTACGGAAAGCTTGCAGGGAACAAAAGCTCCCGAGAGCAAACCCGAGCAGATAACTTATCCCGGACCGGCAAGGGTGGAGCAATTCCGCCTCTGGCAAAGACATTTGAGAACCACGGCAACAGGCCCCTCCCCCAGAAGATCCGCGAGAACAGCCGGCCAAGACCAAGTTTACCGATCAATGAGAACGGCAGAACTCCAGAGCTAGGGGAATACTGCACATAGAATTCATGGCTTTTTTCCCATGATTCTTTAGTCTTTCAAAGTTAATTATTTTTTTTTAACTTTCTTTTTCTTTTTTGGGGGGGATTTTTCTTTTTCCATTTTTCAAACAACATCTTATCAATACTTTTTTAAAAATATCTTTTTTATTTTTCATTTTTAGAGCCATATTCTATCCCTTAATAGTAGTTAACCTTATTTTTGGTATACATATATAAGTTGTTGTCTCTCTAAAATTTTGGGATACAGTTCCTTCTAACTGAAATATATGCTAAATCTGTAGTGTATGGCTTTGTTCTAGTCTTCTGCTTGATCACATTCTCTCCCTTTTTATTTTTTTTAATCCTCTTCTTTATTTTTTCAATCCTCTTCTTTATTTTTTCAAACAAATTCTTATCATCAATTCCTTTCATAAAATCATTATAATTTTCATTTTTACAATCGTATTCCATCCCTTCAATGTACTAACCCTTATTTTTGTACATATGTAAGTTTTTATTTCTTTAGACTTTTGGGAGGCACTTTCTTCTAACAGACCAAAATACACCCAAAATCTAGTGTGTGGCACTGATCTATGCACCAGCCTGATCATATTTGATCATATTCTGTTTTTTTTTTAATCTTTCTCTTTTTTTTTTTTTCTTTTCTCATTATTTCCCTTTCTTTTCCCCTGGTTTCAGGTCTCTTCTGATTTGTTTAGTGTATATTTTTCTGGGGACGTTGTTACCCTGTTAGCATTTTGTTCTCTCATTCATCTATTCTCTGGACAAAATGACAAGATGGAAAAAATCACCTCAAAAAAAAAAGAACAAGAGGCAATACCTACTGCCAGGGACCTAATCAATACAGACATTAGTAAGATGTTGGATCTAGAGTTCAGAATGACGATTTTAAAATACTAGCTGGGCTTGAAAAAAGCATGGAAGATATTAGAGAAACCCTTTCTGGAGAAATAAAAGAACTAAAATCTAACCAAGTCGAAATTAAAAAGGCTATTAATGTGGTCCAATCAAAAATGGAGTTTCTCACTGCTAGGATAAATGAGGAAGAAGAGAGATTAGTGATATAGAAGACCAATGATGGAGAATAAAGAAGCTGAGAAAAAGAGAGATAAACAACTACTGGATCACGAGGGCAGAATTCGAGAGCTAAGCGATACCATAAGACGAAACAACATTAGAATAATTGGGATCCAAGAAGAAGAACAAGGAGGGAGAGGGACAGAAGGTATATTGGAGCAAATTATAGCAGAGAACTTCCCTAATTTGGGGAAGGAAACAGGCATCAAAATCCAGGAGGCACAAAGAACCCCTCTCAAAATCAATAAAAAAAGTTCAACACCCTGACATCCAATAGTAAAACTTATGAGTCTCAGAGACAAAGAGAAAATTGTGAAAGCACCTCAGGACAAGAGATCTGTAACCGACAATGGTAGACACATTAGACTGGCAACAGACCTATCCACAGAGACCTGGCAGGCCAGGAAGGACTGGCATGATATATTCAGAGCACTAATAGAGAAAAATATGCAGCCAAGAATACTATATCCAGCTAGGTTGTCATTGAAAATAGAAGGAGAGATAAAAAGCTTCTAGGACAAACAAAAACTAAAGGAATTTGCAAACACGAAACCAGCCCTACAACAAATATTGAAAGGGGTTCTCTAAGCAAAGAGAGAGCTAAAAGTAACATAGACCAGAAAGGAACACAGACAATATACAGTAACAGTCACCTTACAGGCAATACAATGGCACTAAATTCGTATCTTTCAACAGTTACCCTGAATGTAAATGGGCTAAATGCCCCAATCAAAAGACACAGGCTATCAGATTGGATAAAAAACCAAGACCCATCGATATGCTCTCTGCAAGAGACTCATTTTAGACCCAAAGACACCCCCAGATTTAAAGTGAGGGGGTGGAAAACCATTTACCATGCTAATGGACACCAAAAGAAACCTGAGGTGGCAATCCTTATCAGACAAGTTAGATTTTAAACCACATACTGTCATAAGAGATGAGGAAGGACACTATATCCTACTTAAAGGGTCTATCCAACAAGAAGATCTAACAACTGTAAATATCTATGCCCCTAACATGGGAGCAACCAATTATCTAAGGCAATTAATAACAAAAGCAAAGAAACACATCGACAACAATACAATAATAGTGGGGGACTGTCACACCCCCCTCACTGAAATGGACAGATCATCTAAGCAAAAGATCAACAAGGAAATAAAGACTTTAAATGACACACTGGACCAAATGGATTTCACACATATATTCAGAACATTCCATCCCAAAGCAACAGAATACACATTCTTCTCTAGTGCCCATGGAATATTCTCCAGATTAATTCACATCCTAGGTCACAAATCAGGTCTCAACCGGTACCAAAAGATTGGGATCATTCCCTGCCTATTTTCAGACCACAATGCTTTGAAACTAGAACTCAATCAGAAGAGGAAAGTCGGAAAGAACTCAAATACATGGAGGCTAAAGAGCATCCTACCAAAGAATGAATGGGTCAACCAGGAAATTAAAGAAGAATTGAAAAAATTCATGGAAACACATGAAAATGAAAACACAACTGTTCAAAATCTTTGGGATACAGCAAAAGCAGTCCTGAGAGGAAAGTATATATCAATTCAAGCCTTTCTCAAGAAACAAGAAAGGTCTCAAATACACAACCTAACCCTACACATAAAGGAGCTGGAGAAAAAACAGCAAATAAAGCCTACACCCAGCAGGAGAAGAGAAATAATAAAGATCAGAGCAGAAATCAATGAAATAGAAACCAAAAGAACAGTAGAACAGATCAATGAAACTAGGAGCTGGTTCTTTGAAAGAATTAATAAGATTGATAAACCCCTGACCATAGTTATCAAAAAGAAAAGAAAAATCACCCAAATAGATAAAATCATGAATGAAAGAGGAGAGATCACAACCAACACCGAAGAAATACAAACAATTCTAAGAACATATTATGAGCAACTCTATGCCAGCAAATTAGATAATCTGGAAGAAATGGATGCATTAGAGATGTATCAACAACTAAAACTGAACCAGGAAGAAGTAGAAAACATGAGCAGACCTATAACCACTAAGGAGATTGAAGCAGTAATCAAAAATCTCCCAACAAAGAAAAGCCCAGGGCCAGAAGGCTTCCTAGGGGAATTCCATCAAACATTTAAAGAAGAATTAATACCTATTCTTCTGAAACTGCTCCAAAAAATAGAAATGGAAGGAAAACTTCCAAACTCGTTTTATGAGGCCAGCATTACCTTGATCCCCAAACCAGACAAAGACCCCATCAAAAAGGAGAATTACAGACCAATATCCTTGATGAACATGGATGTAAAAATTCTCACCAAAATACTAGCCAATAGGATCCAAAAGTACATTAAAAGGATTATTCACCACGACCAAGTGGGATTTATCCCTGGACTGCAAGGTTGGTTCAACACCTGCAACTCAATCAATGTGATACAATACATTAATAAAAGAAAGAACAAGGACCATATGATCCTCTCAATAGATGCAGAAAAAGCATTTGACAAAGTACAGCATCCTTTCTTGATCAAAACATTCAAAGAAGAAATAATACCTATTCTACTGAAGCTGTTTCAAAAAATAGAAACAGAAGGAAAACTTCCAAACTCATTCTATGAGGCCAGCATTACCTTATCCCCAAACCAGGCAATGACCCCATCAAAAACGAGCATTTCAGACTGATATCCCTGATGAATATGGTTTCCAAGATCCTCAACAAAATCCTAGCTAACAGCATCCAACAATACATTAAAAGGATCATCCACCACGACCAAGTGGGATTTATCCCCGAGATGCAAGGTTGGTTCAACATTCACAAATCAATCAATGTGATAGAACACATTGATAAAAGGAGGGAGAAGAACCATATGGTCCTCTCAATTGATGCAGAAAAAGCATTTCACAAAATACATCTTTTCCTGATTAAAACTCTTCAGAGTATAGGGATCGAGGAAATGTTCCTCAAATTCATAACCCCCATCTATGAAAAACCCACAGCGAATATCATCCTCAATGGGAAAAAGCTGAGAGCCTTTCCCTTAAGATCAGGAACATGGCAAGGATGCCCACTCTCACCACTATTGTTCAACATAGTACTAGAAGTCCTAGCAACAGCAATCAGACAACAAAAAGAAATAAAAGGTATTCAGATTGGCAAAGAAGAAGTCAAACTCTCTCTTTTCACAGATGACATGATACTTTATGTGGAAAACCCAAAAGACTCCACCCCCAAATTACTAGAACTCATACAGCAGTTCAGTGATGTGGCAGGATACCAAAACAATGCACAGAAATCAGTTGCTTTCTTATACACTAACAACACAACTGTAGAAAGAGAAATTAGAGAAACGATTCCATTTACAATAGCACCCAAAACCATAAGATACCTCGGAATAAACCTAACCAAAGAGGTAAAGGATCTATACTCTAGGAACTACAGAACACTCATGAAAGAAATTGAAGAAGACAAAAAAAGATGGAAAAACCTTCCATGCCCATGGATCGGAAGAATAAACATTGATAAAATGTCTATGCTACCCAGAGCAATCTATACCTTCAATGCCATCCTGATCAAAATTCCAATGACATTTTTCAAAGTGCTGGAACAAACAATGCTAAAATTTGTATGGAATCAGAAAAGACCCCAAATCGCCAAGGAAACGTTGAAAAAGAAAAACAAAGCTGGGGGCATCATGTTGCCTGATTTCAAACTATATTACAAGCAGTGATCACCAAGACAGCATGGTACTGGCACAAAAACACACATATAGACCAATGGAACAGAATAGAGAACCCAGATATGGACCCTCAACTCTATGGTCAAATAATCTTTGACAAAGCAGGAAAAAACATGCAATGGAAAAAGACACTCTCTTCGATAAATGGTGTTGGGAAAATTGGACAGCCACATGCAGAAGAATGAAACTCGACCATTTTCTAACACCATACAGAAAGATAAACTCAAAGTGGATGAAAGACCTCAATGTGAGACAGGAAACCATCAAAATTCTAGAGGAGAACAGAGGCAGAAACCTCTTTGACATTGGCCACAGCAACTTCTTTGAAGATACATGTCCAAAAGCTAGTGAAACAAAAGCAAAAATGAACTTTTGGGACTTCATCAAGATAAAAAGCTTCTGCACAGCAAAGGAAACAGTCAACAAAACAAAGAGGCAACCCACAGAATGGGAGAAGCTATTTGCAAATGACACTACAGTTTAAGGGCTGGTATTCAAGATCTATAAAGAACTTCTCAAACTCAACACCCAAAAACCAAATAATCAAGTCAAAAAATGGGCAGAAGATATGAAAAGACACTTCTCTGAAGAAGACATACAAATGGCTAACAGACACATGAAAAAATGTTCATCATCACTAGCCATCAGGGAAATTAAAATGAAAACCTCATTGAGATACCACCTTACACCAGTTAGAATGGCAAAAATGGACAGGGAAAGAAACAACAAATGTTGGAGAGGTTATGGAGAAAGGGGATCCCTCTTACACTGTTGGTGGGAATGCAAGTTGGTACAGCCACTTTGGAAAACAGTGTGGAGGTTCCTCAAAATATTAAAAATAGAGCTACCCTATGACCCAGCAATTGCACTCCTGGGTATTTACCCCAAAGACACAGATGTAGTGAAAAGAAGGGCCATATGCATCCCAATGTTCATAGCAGCAATGTCTGCAATAGCCAAACTGTGGAAAGAGCTGAGATGCCCTTCAACAGATGAATGGATAAAGAAGATGTGGTCCATATATACAATGGAATATTACTCAGCCATCAGAAAGGTTGAATACCCAACTTTTACATTAACAGGGATGGGACTGGAGGATATTATCCTAAGTGAAATAAGTCAAGCAGAAAAAGTCAATTTTCTTATGGTTTCACTTATTTGTGGAACATAAGGAATAGCATGGAGGACATTAGGAGAAGGAAGGAAAAAGTGAAGGGGGGGATATCAGAGGGAGAGATGAACCATGAGAGACTATGGACTCTTAGAAACAAACAGGGTTTTGGAGGGGAGGGGGGAGGGGATGGTTTAGCCCGGTGATGGGTATTAAGGAGGGCATGTTCTGCATGGAGCACTGGGTATTATAAGAAAGCAATGAATCGTGTATCACTACATCAAAAACTAATGATGTATTGTATGATGAGTAACATAACATAATAAAATTAAAAGTAAAAAAAAAAGAAAGAAAGAGGAGACATTAGAGACAGGAAGCTGGAAGTTGTGTAGGAGGTCCCTAGGTTCACCTTATCTTATGAACACAACTAGATCACTATGAAATCATCATAAATTCCCTAGAAATTGACTTGAAGACTGACAGAACAAACTTCACTACTAAAGGGAGAGGAAGGGCCACTGTGAAGTAGGTAGTAAGTGCTGACATGTTCTTTAGGGGAAAAACACATCCTGACAGTTGCAGAAGAGGAAGGAGCTGAGGTCCTGGAGAAGGGCGAGAGAGGAGAACATAGTGGAAAACACAAGAAGAACATTTCCCCATAACCACTGTCTTGGAAATCAAGAGGGTTTGAATTTTGTGAGTTCTTGCAACAGCAGGGGTTAAGGCCTGGAGTTTTAAAGGTCAGTGGGTTTGGTTGAGATAAAGCACAGAGGGCAATTCAGTGCTCTTAACTAGAAAGCATACAAACCTCCTAGGGGGCCTACTGCATAGAAAAAGTGATCTGGAGGGCACTGGGGCAGTTAGTAGGGAGATTATTTTCTTTCCTTGGAGTGTGCCTATGAGAGGGAGCAATAACAGAGAAATCTCTCTGAGAACAGGAGCTGGCCAGAGCTATTTGCCTACCCTGTACCTCAGCCTAAATATAGTGCCACATTCAAGAAGCAGCATACCAATGACACTAGCTGCTTACACTAACTTGCTTACACTAAGCCCCAACCCCTGCATTCCAGTGGGATATGCTTCAAAGTCAGGCTTATATCAGTTCCAATGAGGCAGAACCCTCACCCAGAAGACCAGCACAGACCACCGTCCACACCATATCTCTCAATCAGAGTTTTGCAGGGCCTCAGTTTAGGTGGAGGGAGTGACACTTCTCATTTTACAATCAGACCAAACCACACCCAGCTAAAACTCAACACATTCAGGCAAGGGACCAAACATTACTCACAGTGGGCAAGGGAAGCCTCTGTAGATGACTGGCCAGAATGATAGAGCAGTCAAAACACAACAGCTGAGCGCACACAATACACAGTGGAGGAACTCCCTGAAACACCAGGCCCTGGGCACTTTAAGACTACTCCTTCATAAAGCCATTACTTTTAAGAGCATGATAGAAAGTCTTTTCTGACACAGAGAAGAAGACACAAATAAAGAGAGAGAAATGAAAAGACAGAGAAATTTATCCTAAATGAAAGAATATATAAGGACAAGATCAGAGATCTAAGAGAAACAGATATAAGAAACATGCTTGATGGAGAATTTAAAGATACTCACTTGGCTTTTGAAAACCATGGAAGACATTAGTGAGACCCTTGCCACAGATATAAAACAGTTAAAAAAGAATCGACCTGAGATGAAAAATGCAACAAATGAGATTAGAAACAAGCTTGATGCAATGAAAAGCAGGGCGGAAGAAGCAGAGGAATGACTTAATCAATTAGAAGAAAAAGTAATGGAAAGCAATGAAGCTGAACA
Organism: Phoca vitulina; assembly: GCF_004348235.1. Lineage (NCBI taxonomy): Eukaryota > Metazoa > Chordata > Mammalia > Carnivora > Phocidae > Phoca > Phoca vitulina. The sequence goes on from NW_022589790.1 coordinate 3,825,296, forward strand.
AAAGAGAGAAAGAAGAATTGTGCAACACATGAATAGACTTAGGAAACTCAGTAACTCCACCAAATGTAATAAAATTTGTATTATAGAAGTCCCAGAAGAAAAAAAGAGAGAAAAGGGGGCAGAAAATTTATGAGGCAATAATAGCTGAAAACTTCCCCAATGTGGGAAAGGAAACAGACATCCGGATCCAGGAGACATAGGGGACAAATATCAAAATCAATAAAACATATTGTAATTAAGATATATTGTAATTAAATTCACAAAATATAGAGATAAACAAACAAACAAAAAATCTTAAAAGACAACAAGACAAAAGAAGTCATTAACTTACCAAGGAAGACCCATAAAGCTAGCTGAAGATTTTTCAACAAAATCTTGGCAAGCCAGAAGAAAGTGGAATGATATATTCAAAGTGCTGAATGGGAAAAATCTTCAGCAAAGAATACTGTTCACAGGAAGACTGTCATTCAGAGCAGAAGGAGAAATAAAGAGTTTCCCAGACAAACAAGAACTAAAGGAGTTCCTGACCACTAAACCAGCCCTGTAAGAAATAGTAAGGGAAACTCTGAGTGGAAAGGAGACACCAAAAAGAACAATAGATCAGAGAAAACCTCCAGAAAAAAAAAATGACAAATGAAGTAATGAAGTAATGAAATGGCAATAAACACATATCTATCAATAATTACTTTAATGTAAATGAATAAAGACTCCAATCAAAAGACAGGTTGTCAGAATGGATTTAAAAAACAAACAAACAAACAAAAAAAAAAATCCATGTATATGCTGACTCCAAGAGACTAATTTTAGACCCAAAGACAAATGCAGATTGAAAATTAAGGGATAGAGAAATACTTATCAAGCAACTGGATTTTAAAAGATAGCCAGAGTAGTAACACTCACATGGGACAAGTAGAATTTAAAACAAAAAATGTAACAAGAAATAAAAAAGAGTACTATATCATAATAAAGGGGATAATTAAAAAGACCTAACAATTGTAAATACTTATGCACTCAATAAAGGAACACCCAAATGCATAAAACAATTAATAACAAACTTAAGGAACTAATATAATAATAACAAAATAATAGTAGGGACTGTAACACCTCACTTGCATCAATGGAGAGATCACCTAAACAGAAAATCAACAAGGGGCCAATGGCTTTGAATGACACACTTTACCAGATGGAATTAACAGATAAATTTAGAACATTCTATCCTAAAACAGCAGAATATACATTCTTTTCAAGTGCACAAGGAACATTTTCCTGAATGGATCACATGTCAGGTTACAAAACAGGCCTCAACAAATGCATAAAGATGGAAATCATGCCATGTAGCTTTTTAGAACACAACACTATGAAACTTGAAGTCAACCAGAGGAAAAAAATTGGAAAGACCACAAATACATAGAGGTTAAACAACATACTACTAAACAATGAATTGGCCAATGAGAAAATCAAAGTAAATAAAAATTACATGGAATCAAGTGAAAATGAAAACAAAGTCATCCAAACTTTTGGGATGCAGCAAAAGCTGTCCTAAGTGGGAATTATATAGTAATACAGGTCTATCTCAAGAATCAAGAAAAATCTCAAGTAAACAATCTAACCCTACAATTAAAGAAGCTAGATAAAGAACAACAAAATGATTCTAAAGCCAACAGTTAGAAGGAAATAATAATGATTGAAGCATAAATAAATGACACAGAAACTAGAAAACAAAAGAACAGATCAATAAAACCAAGAGCTGGTCTCTGAAAAAAAATTGGTAAAGCTCTAGCCAGACTTATCCAAAAGAAGAGAGAAAGGATTCAAAGGAAATCACAAATGAAAGAGGAGAATAACAACCAACACAACAGCAATAAAAATAATTGTAAGACAATATAATGTAAAACCAACTGCCAACAAATTGGACAACCTGGAAGAAATGGATAAATTCCTAGAAACATAAAAACTACCAAAACTGAAATACGAAGAAATAGAAAACTTGAACAGACTGGTAACCAGCAAAGAAATTGAATCTGTAATTAGAAAATTCCCAAAAAATAAAAGTCCAGGACCAGGTGGCTCCATAGGAGATTGCTACCAAACACTTAAAGAAAAGTTAATTATTCTTCTCAAACTATTGAAAAATACTGAAAAGGAAGAGAAAATTTCAAATTTATTTTATGATGACAGCATTACCTTGATACAAAAACCAGGCAAATATTCCATTAAAAAAGAGACCTGCAAACCAATATGACTGATGAACAAGGATGCACAAATTCTCAATAAAATAGTAGCAAACTGAATCCAAAAATATTAAAAGAATCATTCACCACTATCAAGTGGGATTTATTCCTGGGTTGCAAGTGTGGTTCAGTATTTGCAAGTCAAATAGCATGAAACACTACATTAATATAGGAAAAAAATAAAGACCATATGATCATTCCAATAGATGCAGAGAAAGCGTTTGACAAAGTACAACGTCCGTTTGATAAAAACCCTCAATAAAGTAGATTTAGAAGGAACATACTTCAACATAATAAAGACAATATATATGAAAAACCCACAGCTAACATCATCCTCAAAGGGGAAAAACAGAACTTTTCCTCTATGGTCAGGAAAAAGGAAGACATGTCCACTCTCACCATGAATTAACAGTACTGGAAGTCATAGCCATAACAATCTGACAACAAAAGGAAATAAGCATCCAAATTGGCAAGGAAGAAGTAAGACTCTCACTATTTGCAGATAACATGATACTCTATATAGAAAACCCATAAAGGTTCCAGCAAAATAATACTAGAACTGATAAACAAATTCAGTAAATTCGCAGGATACAAAATCAACTTACAGAAGTATGTTGCAATTCTATACAACAATAACGAATGTAAGAAAGAGAAATCAAGGAATCAATCCCATTTATAGTTGCACTCAAAACCGTAAGATACCCAAGAATAAACCTAAACAAATTAGTGAAAGTCCTATTCTCTGAAAACTATAAAACACTGATGAAGTAATTGAAGATGATACAAGGAAATGGAAAAACATTCCATGCTCAAGGATTGAAAGAACAAACATTATTAAAATGTCTATACTATCCAAAGTAATCTATATGATTAATGCAATCCCTATCAAAATACCAACAGCATTTTTCATAGAGCTAAAACAAACAAACTTAAAATCTGTATGGGACCACAAAAGATCCAAAGTATGCAAAGAAACATGGAAAAAGTAAAGCAAAGCTGGAAGCATCATAATTCTGGACTTGAAGTTCTATTAGAGCTGTAGTAATCAAAACAGTATGGTACTGGCACAAAAATAGGAACACAGATCAATATAACAGAATAGAAACTTCAGAAATAAACCCATAACTATATGGTCAGTTAATATTAAAAAAAAAAAAAAAAGAAAGAACATCAAATGGATAAAAGACAGTCCCTTCTACAAATGGTGTTGGGAAAACCTGAAAGGAAGATGCAATAGAATGAAACTGGATCATTTTCTTACCCTATACACAAAATAAGCTCAAAATAGATTAAAAGCATAAATGTGAGACCTGAAACCATAAAAAATCTGACAAGAAAGCACAGGCAATAATTTTTTTTTTCTGATATTGTCCATAGCAACATTTTTTTCTAAAAATGTCTTCTGAGACAATAGAATAAAAGTAAAAATCAATTAATGAGACTACATAAAAAAATCTCCTGTACAGTGAAGGAAACAATCAACAAAATGAAAAGGAATCATACTGAATAGGAGAAGATATTTCTAAATGACATATCTGATAATGTGTGAAAACCCAAAATATATAAAGAATACAACTCAACACCCCAAAACCCTAATAATCTAGTTAAAAATGGAAGACATGAACAGACATTTTTCCAAAGAAGACATACAGATGGCCAACTGACACATGAAAAGATCTTCAACATTGTTACTCACCAGGGAAATGCAAATCTATCAGAATGGCTAAAATCAAAAACACAAGAAACAATAGGTGTTGGCGAGGATGTGGATGAAAAGGAATCCCTGTGCACTGTTGGTAGAATTGCAAAATGGTGCAACCACTGTGAAAAACAATATGGAGTTCCTCAAAAAATTAAAAACAGAATTACCATATAATCCAGCAATCATACTACTGGGTATTTGCCCCCAAAATACAAAAACACTAACACAATGGCATAATGCAGCCCTCCCTATGTTTACTGTAGCATTATTTACAATAACTAAACTATGGAAGCAGCCCAAGAGCTCATTGACTGATGAATAGATAAAGAGGATATGTATATATATGTGTTTGTTATATGGCATTATAGCCATAAAAATAGTTATTCAGCCATAAATAAAGAATACAACTTTGTCATTTGCAACAACATGGATGGAACTAGAGTATTTTGCTAAACGAAATAAGTTAAAGACAAATACCATATGATTTCACTCATATGTGCCATTTAATAAACAAAACAAATAAGCAAAGGGAAAAAATAGAGACAAAACCAAGAAACACTCTTAACTCTAGAGAACAAACTGATGGTTGCTGGAGATGAGGTGGGTTAAGGAGTGCACTTCAAATGAGCACTAAGTGATGTACGAAAGTGTTGAATCATTATGCTGTACATCTGACACTAATATAACACTCTATGTCAATTATATTACCTCATTAATGTATAGCTGTCATAATAATTATGTGTAAGACGAGTAAATTAACTGTATGTTTTGTTACTTTTACTTTTTTTTTAAGATTTTATTTATTTATTATTTGAGAGAGACTCAGAGAGCATGAGCAGAGGAGGAGCAGAGGAAGAGGGACAAGCAGATTCCAAGCTGAGCATGGAGCCTGATGGGTGGCTGATCCCATGACCTTGAGCTCATGACCTGAGCTGAAATCAAGAGTCAGATGCTCAACCAACTGAGCCACCCAGGCACCCCTTGTTACTTTCCTTTCATGTTAATTTATTTGGTAATCATCTAATTAACTTATGAACCTATCAGGAATAAAAATAAGCATAATTGCTCATATAAAACAATTCCATCTTTTTATCTGCCTCTCTGTAGTAGGCTGTCTGTGTGATAAGAAGTTTCATTCATTGACTCCACAAACACCCAGGAGACTCTCCATGCTGCAGCAAGTGAGGTCAGCCTAGTGGCCTTCTCTAAAGCTAGTATCTAATGTAAGAGTCAGGCCATACACAGTTCCTTGAACAGACAATATGCTCTCAGGCTTTGAAAAATGGGAATAAAATATGCTAAGAATAGAAGGTATAATGGGGAAGGGTTCAGAAAGGCAGGATTCTTTTTTCTTTAACAAATGTTTCATCTCACTCTATTTAATCAATCTGAAATAGACTATCTCCCTTCTCTCTCTGACACCAGGATTTTTTCTGCTCTATCCTGAGGAATGCCTGTCTGTCTCAGTGCCACCACCCCACTCCACACAAACAATTTCCTCATGTCACCCATCAAAGGGTGGCTATTTTCTCCTCCAGCAGCTACATGACACAGGATTCCAATGGGGTAGGTGTCCTCCCTGCTTTTCCTTGGTCCTCCCGAATCATTTATCCCACTTATACTTGCAAACTCTTAGCTGCCTTGAAGCAAATGTCTGGATTGGGGCATCACCTCATGCCTCTCAGTCATTCTGGAAGAAGTAACATTGAAACAGACACCCAAAGGGTGTGAGCAATGGCTAAGCACCAGTGAGGAGGGGCTTGTTGGTAACCCCTGGGGAGCCAGTGAGCCCAGTGTGTTAGATGGGAAATAACTCATCAACAAGGCTCTGTCCTCAGTGGTATGAAATTGGTAACATTAATGAAGTGAGAGAAGAGGGCCCTTGGGAGACATTAGGGGCTAGGAAAGGAAGAGATGAGTAGGTCACATTCAAGGTGCATAGAGCAAACATAAACTCAGACAGTGCAGCTGTAGATGAAAACGGATGCTCTGACAGAGCTGCCCAGTTCTATACAAGAAAGAGAAGCAAGGAAGAATGGTCTAAAGAGAGCAAGGAAGTCTCCATGGAAGGATATTTTTACATCAACCCCTAGATATTGGAAGACTTCAAAGATGTTAGAAATGGTGGGGAAGACTGTTTATGTGGAAGAAAGAATATGGGTGTGGCAAAGATGCAAGAAAGACAATGTCATGTAAATATAATTACTTTAGTTTCAATGGAAATGGGATATAGAGATCGATTTTATGTTCTTGCTTGTTTGTTTGACTGTTTGATTGGTTGGTTATTTTATTATTTTGTAATGTAAATGGAATGGAATGTGCATACAGTGTAACTCAAATTATCTGCATGCTCAAAACAGTGCTCCAGAAAGAATAGACTACACAAAAAGTGTATTCATAAGGGAGAAATTGGAGGCAGACATTTACCCTAATTATCTTTACAATATTATACTCCTTTGTACTTATATATCATAAAAGCGTGTGTTATGCATTTTGAATAAAACGCACTGGAATTATCCTAAATCCATTATACCAAAAATGTATGACCTGATGGGAATATTAAGGATAGGAAGAAAACATCACAAGGAAATGTCTTGCCTTTTCCCTTCCCAAATTATTTTTTAACAGTTTGGTGAGTTATTTTTCATTAATATTCACACATTATCGTGAATAATAAATTGCCTGGTAGCTCATATGTTTTGCTCCTAAATTCCCAGGTTTTATTTCCTGTACAGATCTTCCAGAAAGAATGCAGGACCATACATCATCACATGTAGATGCAACTCACAGGCTAAAGGAGGCAGAAGAGCATGTGTTTCCAGTCCCAAAACCCTGCCATTGTCATTGTCTGAAATTGACTTCATTGGCCACACTCTTCTGACTTCAAGAAGAGCTGTGAAGTGTGTGATCATATGTAGACGGTACTGAACCCATACAGATCTAGACATTCTACTAACAAAGGATAGAATAGATGCTATAGAGTCACCATGACAACACATGGAATGTAGCACCATGAAGAAGTATAACCCATGGGAGGTATTTATGTAGGGAGAGTAGGTAGAAGATGGTGAATTTTATATGGAGGAGTGTAGAAATAAAGAAAAATTGGGATATATGTATCATATGATCTCACTGATACGAGGAATTCTTAATCTCAGGAAACAAACAGGGTTGCTGGAGTGGTGGGGGGTGAGAGGGATGGGGTGGCTGGGTGATAGACATTGGGGAGGGTATGTGCTATGGTGAGCGCTGTGAATTGTGTGAGACTGTTGAATCACAGACCTGTACCTCTGAAATAAATAATACATTATACATTAAAAGAAAAGAAGATAGTAGGAAGGGGGAAATTGGAGGGCAAGATGAACCATGAGAGACTGTGGACTCTGAGAAACAAACTGAGGGTTCTAGAGGGGAGGGGGATGGGAGGATGGGTTAGCCTGGTGATGGGTATTGAGGAGGGCATGTTCTGCATGGAGCACTGGGTGTTATGCACAAACAATGAATCATGGAACACAACATCAAAAACTAATGATGTAATGTATGGGGATTAACATAACATATTAAAATAAAATTTAAAAAGAAAGAAAGAAAGAAAAAAATTACCAAAACCAAAAAAAAGAAAAATTGGGATAATTTTTTTTCTGATTTCTGGCTCGGGCTGTTGTAAATGGTGGTACCAATGGTGACACATGCTTCAGGGGACTTTGGCAGTTCATTGTTAGGCATGATGAGTTTGATGTCACTGTGAGAGACTACTCACAGGACTCCCTTAAACTGGCATGGCAGCAACAACGAATAGATGTAAGATCACCATGCAGTGATTCCTTGGTGTATGATTCAGTGTCCTGAAAAATCAAAAGGACAAAAACAAAATTGTTGGTTAATTATAATGTCAATTAGCTAGTATAGAATGAACTTGTGAGCAGCTCAGCGGATTGGTTTCATAATAAGGAGCATTGCTTAGCTCTCCACACATGCCTGTGTTTGGTATATGGGTGGGAAGCAAACCACACGCTGTCATTCAGCATACTGCAATTCCACTTCCCCCAGAGAACCTCATGGACCAATTTCACCAGGCAGTGAGTACACAATCTGCTTCTGATTCGCAACATCGAATTGTATTTCTGTACTCGGTTATATACTCTCATATCCTGAATACTACTCTCTCTTTCTAGAATATAGTTGTTTAAATGCTTATTTAAAATATAAAGAAATAACTATAATAACAATAATAATAATGATAGAAATACTAATACAGTAATTTTAGAAACAATAATAATAAAAACAACAGTAATAATCATTGTCCCTGTATAACTACTAAGTGCTAACCTCTGTTCTGTGTGTGTACACAAGTATGTGCATGTATGTACCTGGGTGCGTGTGTGCGTGTGTACATGTGTGTTATATAATGTGTTGTCTCATTTAATCTTCAAAACTCTGAGGCAAGTACTGTTACTGTCCTGATTTCATAAAAATTCATTTCAGATAAAATTTTATGTCTGAACAATGTGCCGTATTATAATAAGACAATATAAAATATGTCAAAGATACTGTATTTGCATAAAATTTTCTTGTTTATCTCTTTAAATCATGGAATTTTTTAGCTCATATTGCTACTTTCTTAATAAAATTAGTTGGGTAGGTAGCATACCCATTCCTAGGCAGAGTCACACTATCATACATTTATGGTAGGCATTTTCCATGTCAACTCCTTTAAATAAGCAATGATTTTATTCCATCCATATTTAGAGATGTCAGGCCTCTGCCTCTCCTATGCAATTCCATTACAGTGAATTATCAGTAGTGACTACTTAACTGGAATCAATCGCACACCAATAATGTAAGTCTGGTGTTTGAAGACAGTGCTTATAATTGCTGTATCAATTTGGTTATTGATATCATAGGTTTTTAGAATACATCCAAAAATAAAAGAAGCATTATCTTTTAGTATAAAATATAAGTGTGTATGTCAGACTTAATATTCCCAGGATTTCTGTATCAAACACTTTTCAAAATAAATATTACTCAGGAAGAAATAATCTGTTATATTTGTCTTCTTACAGTCAAAACTTTCATATAAAGATGTAATGTAGGAGCATACAAATAATTGAATAAACGTGTAGGCATACTGATATTATTGAATAATTTCCTTATATTTAAATATAAATCCCCTTCTATTTAAATTTAAAGAGATGTTCTGAATGTTTTATTCATATGCTGAGAGATTTGGCAGAAAAATGAAAAAGTATTTTTGAAACTAGTTAAGTCAAATTAATGCATGCATAACACATTTTGAAAATCTTGACAAGTGTAAAATGGTAAAAATTATTTGAGTGTAGTGCATTCACTGGGTAAAGGGTATGAAGGCCTTTCTTTTACCTGGGAGGAAAGTTTGGGATATGACTGTTTATAGTAAAACCATGGTATCTAATGATGACAGCATCTTCTATAATTAGTCTCCAAACTTCTAGAGGTTAGGATGGTGTAAACTGCATGTTACATATCTTTACTTACATTTAGCATTATTAGAGAATAGTGAATGTCAGGTAGAAAGAGAAAATAATTGTTTTTTAATTTTTTTATTGTTATGTTAATCCCCATACATTACATCATTAGTTTTAGATGTAGTGTTCCATGATTCATTGTTTGTGCATAACACCCAGTGCTCCATGCAGAACGTGCCCTCTTTAATACCCATCACCAGGCTAACCCATCCTCCCCCCCTTCCACTCTAGAACCCTCAGTTTGTTTTTCAGAGTCCATCGTCTCTCATGGTTCGTCTCCCCCTCCGATTTCCCCCCCTTCAGTCTTCCCCTCCTGCTATCTTCCTCTTTTTTTTTTTTCTTAACATATATTGCATTATTTGTTTCATAGGTACAGATCTGAGATTCAACAGTCTTGCACAATTCACAGTGCTTACCAGAGCACATACCCTCCCCAGTGTCTATCACCCAGTCAGCCTATCCCTCCCACCCCACCCCCCACTCCAGCAACCCTCAGTTTGTTTCCTGAGATTAAGAATTCCTCATATCAGTGAGGTCATATGATACATGTCTTTCTCTGATTGACTTATTTTGCTCAGCATAATACCCTCCAGTTCCATCCACGTCATTGCAAATGGCAATATTTCATTCCTTTTGATGGCTGCATAATATTCCATTTTATGTATATACCACCTCTTCTTTATCCATTCATCTGTCAATGGACATCTTGGCTCTTTCCACAGTTTGCCTATTGTGGACATTGCTGCTATAAACATCGGGGTGCACGTACCCCTTCAGATCCCTACATTTGTATCTTTGGGGTAAATATCCAGTAGCACAATTGCTGGATCGTATGGTAGCTCTATTTTCAAATATTTGAGGAACCTCCATACTGTTTTCCAGCGTGGCTGCACCAGCTTGCATTCCCACCAACAGTGTAGGAGGGTTCCCCTTTCTCCGCATCCCCGCCAACATCTGTCATTTCCTGACTTGTTAATTTTAGCCATTCGGACCGGTGTGAAGTGGTATCTCCTTGAGGTTTTGATTTGGATTTACCTGATGCCGAGCGATGTTGAGCACTTTTTCATGTGTCTGTTGGCCATTTGGAAGTCTTCTTTGGAAAAATGTCTGTTCATGTCTTCTGCCCATTTCTTGATTGGATCATTTGTTCTTTGGGTGTTGAGTTTAAGAAGTTCTTTATAGAGTTTGGATACTAGCCCTTTATCTGATATGTCATTTGCAAATATCTTCTCCCATTCTGTCGGTTGTCTTTTGGTTTTGTTGACTGTTTCTTTGGCTGTGCAAAAGCTTTTTATCTTGATGAAGTCCCAATAGTTCATTTTTGCCCTTGCTTC
>NW_022589790.1:3836166-3838263 GCF_004348235.1 Phoca vitulina
AAGAGGTTGCTGCCTGTGTTCTCCTTTAGGATTTGGATGGACTCCCGTCTCACATTTAGGTCTTTCAACGATTTGGAGTCTATTTTTGTGTGTGGTGTAAGGAAATGGTCCAGTTTCATTCTTCTGAATGTGGCTGTCCAATGTTCCCAACGCCATTTGTTGAAGAGACTGTCTTTTTTCCATTGGACATTCTTTCCTGCTTTGTTGAAGATTAGTTGACCGTAGAGTTGAGGGTCCATTTCTGGGCTCTCCATTCTGTTCCATTGATCTATGTGTCTGTTTTTGTGCCAGTACCATACTGTCTTGATGATGAGAGCTTTGTAATAGAGCTGGAAGTCTGGAATTGTGATGCCACCAGCTTTGCTTTTCTTTTGAACATTCCTCTGGCTATTCAGGGTCTTTGTGGTTCCATACAAATTTTAGGATTATTTGCTCCATTTCTTTGAAAAAAGTGGATGGTATTTTGATAGGGATTGCATTGAATGTGAAGATTGCTCTAGGTAGGATTGACATCTTCACAATATTTGTTCTTCCAATCCATGAGGATGGAACATTCTTCCATTTCTTTGTGTCTTCCTCAATTTCTTTCATGAGAATTTTATAGTTTTCTGAGGACAGATCCTTTGCCTCTTTGGATAGATTTATTCCTGGTATCTTATGGTTTTGGGTGCAATTGTAAATGGGATCGACTCCTTCATTTCTCTTTCTTCTGTCTTGTTGTTGGTGTATAGGAATGCCACTGACTTCTGTGCATTGATTTTATATCCCGCCCCTTGACTGAATTCCTGTATGAGTTCTAGCAGTTTTGGGGTGGCGTCTTTTGGGTTTTCTATATAAAGTATCATATCATCTGCAAAGAGTGAGAGTTTGACTTCTTCTTCACTGATTCAGATGCCTTTTATTTCTTTTTTGTTGTCTGATTGCTGTGGTTAGGACTTCTAATACTATGTTGAATAGCAGTGGTGATAGTGGACATCCCTGCCGCATTCCTGACCTTAGGGGGAAAGCTCTCAGTTTTTCCCCATTGAGAATGATATTCGCTGTGGGTTTTTCATAGATGGCTTTTATGATATTGAGGTATGTACCCTCGATCCCTATACTCTGAAGGGTTTTATTCAAGAAAGGATGCTGTACTCTGTCAAATGCTTTTTCTGCATCTACTGAGAGGATCATATGGTTCTTGTTCTTTCTTTTATTAATGTATTGTATCACACTGATTGATTTGTGGATGTTGAACCAACCTTGCAGCCCAGGGATAAATCCCACTTGGTCGTGGTGAATAATCCTTTCAATGTACTGTTGGATCCTATTGGCTAGTATATTGGTGAGAATTTTTGCATCCATATTCATCAAGGATATTGGTCTATAATTCTCCTTTTTGATGGGATCTTTGTCTGGTTTTGGGATCCAGGTAATGGTGGCCTCATAAAATGAGTTTGGAAGTTTTCCTTCCATTTCCATTTTTTGGAACAGTTTCAGAAGAATAGGTATTAATTCTTCTTTAAATATTTGATAGAATTACCCTGGGAAGCCATCTGGCCCTGGGGCTTTGTTTGTTCGGAGATTTTTGATGACTGCTTCAATTTCCTTAGTGGTTATAGGTCTGTTCAGGTTTATATTTCTTCTTGGTTCAGCTTTGGTAGTTGATACATCTCTAGGAATGCATCCATTTCTTCCAGGTTATCTAATTTGCTGGCATACACTTGCTTATAATATGTTCTTATAATTGTTTGTATTTCTTTGGTGTTGGTTGTGATCTCTACACTTTCATCCATGATTTTATTTATTTAGGACATTTTTCTTTCTGATAAGTCTGGCCAGGGGTTTATCAATCTTGTCAATTCTTTCAAAGAAGAAACTGCTGGTTTCGTTGATCTGTTCTGTTGTTCTTTTGGTTTCTATTTCATTGGTTTCTGCTCTGATCTTTATTATTTCTCTTCTCCTGCTGGGTGTAAGCTTTATTTGCTGTTCTTTCTTCAGCTCCTTAGGTGTAGGGTTAGGTTGTGTATTTGAGACCCTTCTTATTTCTTGAGAAAGGCTTGTATTGCTATATACTTTCCTCTTAGGACTGCCTTTGCTGTATCCCAAAGATTTTGA
>NW_022589790.1:3878263-3907706 GCF_004348235.1 Phoca vitulina
GATCCAACACATTTAAAGGATTATTTACCACGACCAAGTGGGATTTATTCCTGGGCTGCAAGGGTGGTTCAACCTCTGCAAATCAATGTGAAACACCACATGAAAAAGAAAGGACAAGGACCACAGGACCCTCTCAATAGATGCAGAAAAAGCATTCCACAAAATACAGCATCGTTTCATGAAAAAACTCCACCATGTAGAGAGAGGGGGAAACATAACATCATAAAGGCCATATAGGAAAGACCCAAAGTAAATGTCACCCTCAAAAGGGAAAAACAGAGATTTTCCCCTATGTCCAAGAACACGGCAGGGATGTCCACTCTCACCACTGCTGTTCAACGTGGTACAGGAAGTCCCAGCCTCAGCAATCAGACAACAAAAAGAAATATAAGGCATCCAAATCAGCAAAGAAGAAGTCCAACTCTCATTCTTTGTAATCCATCTCTCTGTTTCCCTGGTTACCGTCAAAACCGTATGTTCATCCTGCCTGTGTCCAAGCGTTTTTAGCTCAGGCATGGGACTGAGTTCCAAAACTCCAAATGTTCAGCATGGATTCGTGTGGTTCCCCTCGTGGAGGATCTCCCATGCTGCGGCCTTTTGCCACCCTATGTCAGGAAAGCAATCGCACAATCATGAATCGGTTAGCAGTTTATGGCAATACAAAGCAGAAAGCTGGCACCTAGACTCACTGTTCTCAGGCAGGGTTCCCGTTCCTAAAGCTGGGTCGTAAGGTAGCTCTATTTTTAACTTTCAGAAGTCTGGGAATTCTGTCACACTCAAGCACCTCCCATTTTCATGAGACTCCAGGGATCCTGAGACCACTCTGTCACACCCAGCATTCCACCTGGCTTCCCCAACTAAGCACCTTTAAGCCAGGAGCACCCCCAAAATAGCAAACTTCTAAAAGTTCTGATTTTGCATCCCGCAGCTTATAAAACTTTGCAGTATCCTCCTCAAGCCGACTCCCTCCCCTCAGCTGTATCCTCAGCTATGTCACACCAGATTCACGTCTCCACACCTCCTACCTCCCAAATGGTGGTCACTATTCTACTTGTAGACCTGCAGCATTTGTTTTCTCAGAGACTTGATTGATGTCCTGGGTGTTCAGAATGATCTGATAACTCTGTAGCTGTATTCGAGGGAGGAGATAAATCTTAACTCCTCCCGCTTGATCTTTCTCGTTGGATTCTGGACATGAAGACTGTGAACTTCATGACAGGCTGGATTTTGTCACCCCCCTTCTATGAGAGCTGAATGTTGTTTTGTCAAGCAGGTAATGACTTCTGACAAAGCTTTATCCTTTCTAGTTTTAGGTTTATTGTGCGAAGATATACCAAACATAATATCTACCATTTTCTACACTTTTACTTAAGCTTTGATGGAAGAAGGGAGAGTAGCATCTACTCGAGTGCCATGTTGTTGACTTACCCCTGAAGTGTGACGTTTCCTGAGGTTTAAATGGCCCATGTCTTCATTAATATCGGTGTCTGCATTTTAGTGAATGGTGACAATGAGTGACACATTTAGCTTTTTACTGGTTAAGTCCTTTCTCCCTCACCATGAACTTCACTATGAATACATCCCAAATATGATTTTTTCATCTTGAAGGAAAGTTAATCTGCTTTCTTTTAAAACATGGCTTCCAGACAATGATGTCAGCAGGGACACTGAGAAATCCATAGATCCTTGGCAATCTGAGCTTCCTGGTGACTGGCCACCCGAATGGGGACAACCTGAGAATGTCCTGGTGATTGGCCAGGACATAGTTGTGACATCACAAGAAGGCATTGTGATGCCCCAGGTCTGTTATAAAAGCATCACAAAGACTGAAGCTGCACTAAGGAGAGAAATGGCCCTCAGCCACAGCTCTTCCTGCTATTCCTCAAATTCTCTGCCCACTTCTCTGTCCCTGCCCATGGCAAGCCACCTGCCCACATCTCCTGCCATGCACTTGGCAACTCCTAGACCAGTTTCACACTGTGAGTATGGCCTGGCTACTCAGGGACACATTCCCATTTCTCATATGGGAGTGGGACACTGGAAATCAGAGCACCAAGGATTCTCCGCCACCTGGGCCCCACACCTCTGGGTTCAGAACACAGCTCAGCACAGGAAAGCTGAGTCCACAACCTGATGGTGCACTGAGCACACTACTACTTTGGAGCCCTCCAACCCAGCTCAGCACAGGGACCATGAATGATTGAATATCCATCTGACCCGATGTGCAAAATGTGTACAATGACTCCAGACTCCTGGCAGAGAGGGAGTTTTATGAAACAAGTAAGTACTGGGAGATGGACTCGCCACATCATTGGACACAGTGCCAGTCCTTGAAACACATGCCCTCAGACCAAAAGCTCTCTGACCTAGCTCAGCAGCTGAAATACTACTACTACTACTACTTCTACTACTACTACTACTACTACTACTACTACTACTACTACTACTACTACTACTACTTGTTTTAGGATGAAGTGCTCTCAACATTTCTGTTAAGGCCATCTGGTCCAGTATGACATGCAAAGCCCTGTTTCCTTGGTGATCTGCTTAGATGATCTGTGCATTGCTGTGATTGGGGTGTTAAAGTCCCCTCCAATTATTGTATTATTTTCAAAGTGTTTCTTTAATTTTGTTATTAATTGGTTTATATATTTGGGTGTTCCCAAGTTAGGGGCATCAATATTTAAAATTGTTAGATCTTTTTGTGGCCTAGACCCCTTTATTATGATATAATGTCCTTCTTTATCATTATTATACTCTGGTTTACAATCTAGTATGTCTGATATAAGGATGGCTACTCCACCTTTCTTCTCATGTCCACTAGCATGACAAGTGGTTCTCCACCCATCACATTCTGTCTGGTGGTGTTTGCGTCTAAAATAAGCCTCCTGTAGACAGCATATCGATGGGTCTTGTTTTTTTATCCAATCTGATAGCCTGTGTCTTTTGATTGGGGCATTTAGCCCATTTACATTCAGGGTAACTATTGAAAGATAGGAATTTAGTGCCATTGTATTGCCTGTAAGGTGACTGTTACTGTATATTGTCTGTGTTCCTTTCTGGTCTATGTTGCTTTTAGGCTCTCTCTTTGCTTAGAGGACCCCTTTCCATATTTCTTGTAGGGCTGGTTTTGTGTTTGCAAATTCCTTTAGTTTTTGTTTGTCCTGGAAGCCTTTTATCTCTCCTTCTATTTTCAATGGCAGCTTAGGTGGATATAGTATTCTTGGCTGCATATTTTTCTCATTTAGTGCTCTGAATATATCCTGCCAGTCCTTTCTGGCCTGCCAGGTCTCTGTGGATAGATCTGTTGCCAGTCTAATGTTTCTACCATTGTAGGTTACAGATCTCTTCTCCCGAGCTGCTTTCAGGATTTTCTCTTTGTCTCTGAGACTCCTAAGTTTTACTATTAGATGTCGGGGTGTTGACCTATTTTTATTGATTTTGAGAGGGGTTCTCTGTGCCTCCTGGATTTTGATGCCTTTTTCCTTCCCCAAATTAGGGAAGTTCTCCGCTATAATTTGCCCCTCTCTCTCTTTCTTCTTCTTCTGGGATCCCAATTATTCTAATGTTGTTTCGTCTTATGGTATCACTTATCTCTCGAATTCTGCCCTCGTGATCCAGTAGTTGTTTATCTCTCTTTTTTTCTCAGCTTCTTTATTTTCCATCATTTGGTCTTCTATATTGCTAATTCTCTCTTCTGCCTCATTTATCCTAGCAGTTAGAGCCTCCATTTTTGATTGCACCTCATTAACAGCCTTTTTGATTTCGACTTGTTTAGATTTTAGTTCTTTTATTTCTCTGGAATGGGTTTCTCTAATATCTTCCTTTTTTTTTTTCAAGCACAGCTAATATCTTTAAAATCATCATTCTGAACTCTAGTTCTGACATCATACTAATGTCTGTATTGATTAGGTCCCTGGCAGTCAGCACTGTCTCTTGTTCTTTTTGTTGAGGTGATTTTTTCCATCTTTTCATTTTGTCCAGAGGAGAATAGATGAATGAGAGAACAAAATGCTAACGGAGTAACAATGTCCCCAGAAAACATACACCGAACAGATCAGAAAAGACCTGAAATCGGGGGAAAAGAAAGGGAAAGAAAAAAAAAAAAAAAGGAAAAAGATAAAAACAAACAAAAACAAAACAAAACAAAAACAGAATATGATCAAATATGATCAGGATGGTGCATAGATCAGTGCCACACATTACATTTTGGGAGTGTTTTGCTCTGTTAGAAGAAAGTGCCTCCCAAAATTTTAATGAAAGAAAAACTTATATATGTACAAAAATAAGGATTAATACTATGAAGGGATGGAGTATGAGTGTAAAGAAGAAAATTATAAAAGATTTTATAAGAGGAATTGATAAGATAAGAAGTTGGTTGAAAAAAGAAAGAAGAGGATTTTAAAAAAAAAGAGGGGGAGAGAATGTGATCAGGCAGGAGACTAGAACAAAGCCATACACTAGAGATTTAGGGTATATTTTGGTCTGTTAGAAGAAACTGCATCTCAAAATTTTAAAGAGAGAACAACTTATATATACATACCAAAAGTAAGGGTAACTACTATGAAGGGATAGAATATGACTCTAAAAATCAAAAATAAAAAATATTTGTTTTAAAAAAGGGATTGAAAGGATGTTGTTTGAAAAAGGGAAAAAGAAGAATTCAAAAAAAAAAAAAGACAGTTAAAAAAATTAACTGTAAAAGACTAAAGAATCATAGTAAAAAAGTCATGAATTCTATCTGCAGTATTCCCCTAGCGCTGGAGTTCTGCCATTCTCATTGATGGGTAAACTTGGTCTTGGCTGGCTGTTCTTGCTGATCTTCTGGGGTAGGGGCCTGTTGCCGTGGTTCGCAAATGCCTCTGCCGGTGGTGGAAGTGCCCCGCCCTTGCCAGTCTGGGATAAGTAATCTGCTCCAGTTTGCTCTCTGGTAGCTTTTGTTTCCTGCAAGCTTCCCGTAGAGCCTGGGAGGACGAGAGTGTAAATGGCGCCTCCCAATCTCTGCCCCATAGGAGCCGAGAACTCGGGGCCCCGCTCCTCAGTGAGCCCCCAGAGAAAAGCCGTCAGTCACTCCCATCTCCCCGGTCTCCGGCCGCACTCAGTGCTCACCCGGCCTGTGACCGCGCCTTTCTATCTGGCACCCGACCCTGTGTGGAGTCTCCAAACCCAGCAGATCCCCGCGGTGCGCTCCCATGTCGGTCCTTCCGGGGGAGGAAGGGGAATCTCCCTGGATCTGCCGCTTGTTGGGTCCCTGCTGGAGGAGCAGTGGCCCGACTGTGCCGCAGATCACGGTTTATGACAACCCCGAGCTGAGAGCCCGCTCCTCGGCTCCGTCTCTGCAGCCGGCTTCCCTGCTCCGATACCTGGGAGCTCTGCCGCACTCAGGCACCCCCGGTCTTTCTGTGACCACGAGGGTCCTGAGACCACACTGTCCCACGAGGGTTCCATCCCCCGCTTAGCCACTGGAGCGATGTCCCTCAGTGGAGCAGACTTCTAAAAGTTCCGATTTTGTGCTCCGTGGCTCTATCACTTGCCAGAAGCGGCCAACGGAGGCCCCCTCCCCCGCCGTCTATCCTCCCGAATAACGCCTCAGATTCACTTCTCCGCACGTCCTACCTTCCAGAAAGTGGTTGCTTTTCTGTTCAGAGAGTTGTTGCTATTCTTTTCTTCGATCTCCTGTTGAATTTGTAGGTGTTCAGAATGGTTTGATCCCTATCCAGCTGCATTTCAGGGACCAGACGAAATCCAGGTCCCCTACTCCTCCACCATCTTTCTCCGCCCCTCCCTTATGTGTCTGTTTTTATGACAGTACCATACTATTTTGATTACTAAACCTTTTGATATATTTTGAAGATTGGAATCGTGCTGCCTCCCATTTCCTTTTTTTTTTTTTTTTTTCCAGTATTGCTTTGGCTATTAGGGATGTTTTCTGGTTCCATACAAATTTTAAGATTGCTTGTTCTAGCTCTGTGAAAAGTGCTGTTGGTATTTTGATAGGGATTGCATTAAATGTGTGGATTGCTTTGGGTAGTATAGACATTTTCACAATCTGTCCATGAGCATGAAAATCTTTCCATTTTTTCCTGTCATCTTCAATTTATTTCGTCCCTATTATGTAGTTTTCAGAGTACAGGTCTTTCACTTCTTTGGTTAGGTTTATTCTTAGGTATCTTATTATTTTGAGTGCAATGGCAAATAGCATTGTTTTCTTATTTTTTCTTTCTCCTGCATCATTTGTAGTGTACACAAATGCAACAGAGTTCTGCACCTTGATATTATACCCTGGGACTTTACTGAATCCATTGATCAGTTCTAGTAGTTTTTTGCTGGGATCGTCAGGGTTTTCTGTATAGAGTATCATGTCATCTGCAAATGGTGAACATTTTACTTCTTCCTCGTTTGGCTGCATTTTATTTCTTTTTGTTGTCTAATTGTGGGAGATCCATAGGGCAGTCAAATCCCCAGAAAACCAGACTTGCCAGGAGCCTTTTGACCAAACCCCCTCCGACCAAGCTTGGCACAAGGCAAATATGTCATCTGCACAGAAGGGTGACCAGGAGCCTTAGGACCATGGGCCCTCCATCTCAGCTTTGTACAAGGCAAAGGAATCACCAAGACCCTGGGCCAAGTGCATGAGCACCGATGCAACAAAGAACAGCGCAATTGAATCCTCAGAAAATCAGGCCTCCTGGGAGTCTCGAGAATATGAAACCTCCAACCAAGCTCTGCACTGCCCAAATGAGGACCCTTGACACCAGGCTGAGGTCGAATCCTCTGAACAGGAGCCCTCCAACACAGCCAAGCACTGGGCACAAGAATCCCCTGGACACCAGGCTGAACAGAAGCACCCTGAGATCATGAGGACACCATCCCTGCCAACCACAGGGTAATCAGGTCCCCAGAACACCAGGAGCACTTAGGCTAGGAGCTCTCCAACACAGTCTGACATGGCTAAATGAATCACCTGGACCGTAGACTGCAAAGGAGTCCTCAGAAGAAAAGCTATCCAACCCAGAAGAGCATAAGGCAATCAGGTTCTCAAACACAGGATTTTGAGGAGCCCTCTGACCAAAACCCCTCCAACCAGACCTGTCAGTGGAAAAATGTATTATCTGGACAGTGGGCCCAGCAGGAGCCTTAAGTCCAAAAGCCCTCCAACCCAACTCAGCACCAGGGAAAGGAGCCACCTGGAACCTGGGACAAAGAAGGGGAGTCTTCTACTGCTGTACAGAAAATGGCAACAAAGTCCCCAGAACACCAGCCCCAATAGATGCCCTGAGACCATGACACCACCAACCCAGTTGCACACTGGGCAAAGGAGTGCCCTGGACACTGGGTTGAGGGGGAGTCCTCTATCTGGGAGCTCTTCAGCCCAAGAAAGCAGAGGGCAATTGAGTCCTCACAACGCTGGGCCAAACAGGAAACTTCAGACTCTCCAACTCAGCTTGGCAGTGGGCAAAGGACTCACTTGGAAAACAGGATGACTGGACTCCCTCCAAATGAGGGCCCTTCAACTGAGGAGACAGCTGGCAATCGAGTCCCTAGAACACCAGGCCCACTGGGAGATCTGGGACCCCAAGCCTTCTGTTTCAGCTTGGCACTGGGCTGAGTCTCTCAGACATCAGGCTGAGCATGAGAACTCTGACCCAAAACCCTCCAACCCCACAGAGCACAGGACAATTGGGTCCCCAGAACACAGGTTGGCTGGGAGCCCTCTGGTCATGACTCCTCCAACTCAGCTCTGCACTGGGCCAAGAAGTCTCTAGAACACTAAACTGACTGGAAGCCCTTTAACTAAGGCGACCCCAGGACAAGTGAGTCACCAGTGCCCAGGGATAGACTTCAGCTTAAAGTCCTTGTCACCTGGGTAGCCCTCATCTTTTTGAGAATTATCCTCAAGAGAAAAGGATACCAAGCCAAAAAGCGGAGTCAAACCAAAAGTTTGGAGAGTTTGAAATAGAACCCATAGCAGGAGATGAGGTGGGGGGACTGGAGGGGATTGTAGAAGAGACCCCAGGCCCTGAGTACAGAGGACTCATTGGCAAAGGTCCTCCAGATGAAGGAGAGGTGCTCCAGCCTGGAAGAAGAGGTGGAGACCTTAGAAAAACAAGTCAAGTAGTGGGGTGAGAAGCAGGCTCAGGTCTATGAGGTGGAGAGATTTTTTGGGTACATCAAGGACTTGCTGGAAGTTTTGCCTCCCAGGCAACGTCATCCAAGTGGTGATGTCCCTGCACCCTCCCATCCAAAATGACATAAATGCGGAGCTTGGAAAAGTTTGGTCATCTCCAGGAGTGAGAGTTTTAATATTTTTCAGAGGCCTAAATAACTTAAAACCATTATTTCATAATGAGTACAGGAAACAACCCCTGGGTGACTGTGATGTACAGCCTGGGTTACCGTCACTACTGTGCCTTATAAGTCATCACATTCTCCAGTTGGTGGGCGGGGGCCTCCACAGCTCTGAGAAAGTGTCAGTGAATTATGCAGAGCTGACCCTGAGCACAACCTTCCGATCCCCATCAACACTTTCAGACATCCTGTTTTGTAGAAATCAAGGTCAGCTGCTGAGGTCATCCCCATTCTGAAGGAAGGAAAAAATAAGCTGTAATGTCCATATGTAGGTATTTCTGCAAAAATGGTTTATGTCCCTAGCCCCATCACACATGCTCTGGCAAATTTGAGTTTGGACCCTGGCATGAAGTTTCCAAACTCTGGTCACCAGAGCTAGTATTTCCTGACTGCATGTCCCTGTGTGATGCAGACCTCTGAAGAGTAAATGTGACAAGATGAGGGAACCAGGCTGGAGGGAGGCCAGAAGCAGGGGACCATTCCCTGCCTCTGGATGATTTCCTGTGGGTGAGGTAGGTACAGACTGGAGTGAGGAGCCTGGAGTGTGGGCTCTCTGCTCTGAGTCACAGAAGCACTGCAGAAGTTGGGGGAGACACAGATTATTACTTGCTGCTCCATGTGCAGGGGTGGATGGACAGAGTAAAGAAGAGAAGGAGACAGGTAGGAACAGGTGGGAACAGGTGCACATGGAATACTCAGGTGTCTGTGGATATGGAGGAAGGTGTCTACCTCTAATAGGCAGAGCTGGGATTCTGCCATGCATTGGACAGAAGGAAGGAGGAAAGTAAGGTTCCAGGTTTGTCTTCTCCCCCAGAGATTATCCCTTAACCTCAACACAGGATGTGGGAGCTCAAGTGCCTTGTGGGTGCTAATGAGCTGGGGTCTGCCTGTGACTGTAGTGGAGGTAAGAGAGCCTAGAGCCATGGCCCCTTGGGGGAGCTCAAGGCACTGTGCTCATATCACCTCGGCATGAACTGATTAGAGCCATGAAAAAGCTCTCTTAGGGAAGGTCAAAATGAGGGGGACTTGGGAGGAGAGAGGTTAGTATCTCTAAGATGGAAGGTGTCTGATCTTATAGGAGGGCTGCTGCTTTCAGGAGCCAGTGGGGAGGCGGGTGGAGTCCAGGTCACTTGGATTTGAGGGGGAAGTGAATCACAATGTGATCCCAGAGCTGCTAACCTCTAGTGGCCACCTGCTCAGACCCCACTTACCAGACACATGTTTCTGGACACAGCAGGATCTTGGAGGTGCTGGGACCCCACTTTGGGGGTGTGAAGCAGAGCAGTTCACCCCTTGAGCCCCCATTCCTTCATCTGTAAAATGTGGGCAACTTTGGGGGGATGGCTGTGTGAGCAGGATGCAGGAGAAGGCAGGGTTGGGGAGGGGATCTACAAGAGCAGGGGACAGATGCTGTCCAGAGGAGGGAGGGCAGGCTGTGAAGCAGGTCCATGTCCTGTCAGTTCCTTCCCAAACTCAAAACAGCAGGTTCAGGAGGAGAGCAGTCTAGGTCCTGCCTCTGTCCTGTCCCACACCTGGCCTTCTCTGCCCCTTAGGGTACAGCACATCACAGCCCAGCACCTGCCCACTCACAGACCAGCACCAGGTTCCTCCTGCCTCCAACGCTGCTGCCTAACACCCACACATTAGGGTCCTGGGGAAGCTTGGAGCTTCAAGGAGCCAGGGTGGGACTGATAGCTTTAGGGAACTGTTCTGAGGTGTGTTGAAAGGTAGAGCAATACTATAGGTAGGGAGGGATTTAGGTACATTTAGTGATTCACAGGAAGGTTCAGATAGTACAGAAATGTCCCGTTGCAGAGGCACTCTTGGCTCATTTTGCCCCAAGGTAACATCCTACATCACTGCAGGACACTATTCGCACCAGGAAACTGACAGTGGTATGATGGATATGTCTAGGTCTGTCACTTTGTCATGGACATTTATATGTTCAACAGCACAATCCAGGTATGGAACTACTCTATCAGCACAAAGATCTCCTTCATGCTACCCACCCCTGCCCCAGCCATTCCTTCCATGCCATTCACCCCTGTGTTTTACACTTTGGATGTGTTGGCATTTTGTTACATGAGGGGACTCCTACAGCTGTGACCAGTGATGTGGTTATTTTTTGTTTGCTTTCACTCAGGATAATATACCTGGAATCCATCCACGTTTTGTGTTATCCTAACTTTATTACTTTTTATCACTGAGTTGTGCTCCCTAGTTTGGAAATGCCACAGTTTGTTCATCTGCTCCCCTTTTGAGGGATATTTTTGTTTGTTTCCAGTCTTTAGAGACTACAAATAATCCCACAGTGAATATTTGGGCCCAGTGTTTTGTGGGATCTTAAATGTTCATTCTCTAGAATGAAGGTCCAGGACAGTGAGTGCTGGGTTGTCGCATTTATGTTTCGCTTTTGCAGAACCTATAAACTGTCTTACCAGAGTGACTGTTCCATTTACATTCCCACCAGCAATGTAGGAGAGCTGGCTCTTTCCTACATTTGATGTTTTTACTGTGTTTTATATTAACGAGCTGTCCTAAAAGGTAGGTAGTGGTGATTTTCAATCAGGTTTTTCCTTTACATTTCCCTCATGGCAACTAATGTACAGTTTTTTCTTGTGCTTATTTGCCATGTGCATGTTCTCTTTGCTGAAATGTCTGTTCATGTCTTTTGCCCATTTGCTATTTGGATAGTTTTGTTTTTTTTTTTTCCTCCCCCTGTTGAGTGTTGGGTTTTTATATATTATAGATAGAAGTTCTTTGTCAGATAAGTGGTTTGCAAATATATTCACCTAGTCTATAGCTTGTCTCTTCATCCTCCTAACAAGATCTTTACTACAACAGAAGGTTTTAATCTTGATAAAGTCCAGTGTTATACCCTATGAATCCTCCTTTCTTGTCTTGTATAAAAATGCACCAAATGCTAGGTTTAGAAAATGGCTAAACTTATTTCGCTCAGCATAATACCCTCCAGTTCCATCCACGTCGTTGCAAATGGCAAGATCTTATTCCTTTTGATGGCTGCATAATATTCCATTGTATATATATACCACATCTTCTTTAGCCATTCATCTGTTGATGGACATCTTGGCTCTTTCCACAGTTTATCATATGACCTCACTGATATGAGGAATTCTTAATCTCAGGAAACAAACTGAGGGTTGCTGGAGTGGGGGGTGGGGTGGGAGGGATGGGGTGACTGGGTGATGGACACTGGGGAGGGTATGTGTTCTGGTAAGCGCTGTGAATTGTGCAAGACTGTTGAATCTCAGATCTGTACCTCTGAAACAAATAATGCAATATATGTTAAGAAAGAAAAAAAAAAAAGAAGAAGAATGTAGCAGGAGGGGAAGAATGAAGGGGGGGAAATCGGAGGGGGAGAAGAACCATGAGAGACGATGGACTCTGAAAAACAAACTGAGGGTTCTAGAGGGGAGGGGGTTGGGAGGATGGGTTAGCCTGGTGATGGGTATTGAGGAGGGCACGTTCTGCATGGAGCACTGGGTGTTATGCACAAACAATGAATCATGGAACACTATATCTAAAACTAATGATGTAATGTATGGGGATTAACATAACAATAAAAAATTAAAAAAAAAAAAAAGAAAATGGCTAAACATCCGTAATGCATTTTCTCACAGATCTGCTGGGTAGAAGTCCAACATAAGGCACCAATTTGATCAGGTTCTGAGGAAGCCTATCCTCCTGGAGCTTTGTCGATAGCCACCTTCTGGCTTTGCGCTCACATAACCTTTCTTTGCAGGTGTGCATGGAGAGTGAAAGTTCTCTGTGTCTCTTCTCATAAGCATGCTAACCCCATCATGAGAATCCTAACCTTGTGACCTATCTCAACCTATGTTCCTCCCAAGGTGCCAGGTCCAGTTTCATAGGGGTTAGAACTGAAACATGTGAGTGGGATGGGGGATCAAATTTAGTCTATACCATGTGTCTTGACGGATGTCTTGGGGTTCCCTCTGTTTGGGTTTTGTTCATTTTCTTCAATTTTAGGCTCATGTTTTTTGTCAAATTTGGGAGATGATCAGCCATGTTTTCTTAAAATATTCTTTTTTTTTTTCCTTTACATTTCCTTGAAATACTTTTTAATCCCTCCTTTTCTTTTTTTCTCATTCTGAGATTCTTGTGACATGAATAGATTTTTGTTTTTGTAGATTTTTTTCTCTCTCCATTGTTCATATGAGATACTTTCTGTTGTTCTACCTTCAAGGTACTGACCCTTTCCTCTGTCATCTACATTGTCCTACTGAGCCAATTTACTGCGTTGCAAAAATTTTAGTTACATTTTTTTCAGTTCTAATTGTTAATTATGTTCTTTTTTATATCTTCCTGTCCTGAGACTTACTTTCATTTGATTCAATCCCAACTGCAATAGCTCATTGAAGCATTTTTATAATGGTTCCTTCCAAACCCATTGGAAATCCCAACATCTAGGTCATCATTGATCTTGGCGATCTTTGGATTGTGTGGCATATTCAAGATGACATTTTTCTGGACATTGGCATGGTGAATGTTCTTAATTATCCAACTTGCATATTTGGGGTGTTATGTCATGTGACTCTGGATCTTCTTCATTCTGGTGTGTGAGCAGGTGGTGGGTCTACAAGAGTGTGGCTAGTACGGGAAGCCCCAGTTATGTGCCCAGACCAGAAGAAGCAAACTGAAGGCTGGCCAAACATAGCCGTGAAGTTACAGTGTACCTGTGGGGAATGTCACATCTTCCTGTCATTCTTACCAGAAGCCAGAGATGAGGGCACATGACAGCTAAAAACATGTTGTTTGCTGAATTTATTTCTGTGCATGGATGAGGCCTTTGTAAGGACCCAAAGTCTAGTTGGGAGGGGAAGATTTTAGGAAAAGTGTGTTCCGTGTATGGCCGTCATTTGAGAAATTTTGTTTATGTTGGTGGAAGAAGGATGGGCTTACTGAGATGGCTGGCGTTGCTGTTGGGCTTGTTCAAAACTCAAGTCAAGGTGGCCCCTCTTACTAGTGTCCTCATCCTAGATATCGTCCTCCCAGGACCTGCTGAGGGAGCTCAGGCCTCATAGAAAAGGTGAGCCCCGAGCTGGTGGGCTGACTGGTATGAACTTAGACACAAGTTCCCCTCCCTACTCACTTTTGCAAATGCCAGCTTGGGAATGACCTTTACCCTCATCCAAGCCATCACAGTGGAGTCACAAAGGGAGCATAGCCTGGTAGTCAGCTCACCTGGAAGGCCCAAAGGCTAGTCTCTCCCTCCCTCTGCATCAGCCTGGGGCAGGTGTGGGGTCCTCTCACATCCACCTGGCACTCCCTAGGGGAAGCAGACCACTCACCACTGAACACAGGACCAGGGGTCTCATGAAGTATTCTCCCTTCAGGCATACCCCCAGGGCCATTCCCATCCCTGGTCCAGCCTCCTCTGGGCTGCAAGCCCCAGGTGCTTGCTTCCTGACTGGCAACCTCTTGCTCTGTTTAGCCAAAGCGAGCCTCTCCTCTTGCACTGGGGAACCCACATCACACAGAACTGCTGGAGTAGGGTGACTTTTCAGATCGTCGCAATAAGACAGGATGAAGAGAATATCCTTGAACCCCCCAAAGTACGGATCAGGCATTTCAAGCCATCTCTGTTTCTTCCAGAACAGCTCTCTCTACAGTCCATCATGACTGACCCCACAGATGGGGGAGTCCATTCATTCAGGGCAAATTAAGACATCTCTTTGGGAAACTCTGTTGCCAAAATTAACCCTGAACATTTCCTTCAAGGTGTGGGTTTCCTGAAATGGAAGTGAGCTCCTTAAACCACACTCTCAAATTCAGCATTTCAATTCCACAGGGGAAAACTGAAGACAGTTTCAACTTGCTCATACTGCACCCCTCAGTTTGGCAGCAGTGGGAGGACCTGACTGCAGGGTGGTGAGCTGGAGGGGCTGTTCCAGGTGCAGCTGCGGCCATGCCCTAAGTAGACTCGCCTGAAACAGGGTTCTCAGAGTGTCACAACACACAGTGAGTCTCAGGGCTGTGCTGCAACTTGTAGAAACCTCTGTAGACCTCTGCTTTCCACTGTGAAAATGAAGAAAACCCCGTGGGACAATGCGACACAAATCCAGAAATGGTCTCCCCAGTTCAGCTTCACAAATGGCCCCACTCTCCTACTCGCTCATGCCCCAAACCAAAATGCCCTCCTGGACTCCCTCCCGGTAAACACCCATGTGCCCGGGTTGCTCTTCTCTGCCCAGTCAGCTGATGTCCCTGTGGAGGACTGAGTGAAAACTACGCAATCCCCTGTATCCCACACTGGTCCTGCTCAGACCTCCTGTGGATTCCAGGACACATGTTCCTCGTTCTACCGCACCCTCTAGCTCCCCATGTCTGCATGTCACCCCCTTTCACTACCTATCTCCCCTGGAGTGCTGCTCCCAAACTCCATGCACCTTGCCACTTAGGGTTGCCACAGGAACTCCTCAGAGAACACCTCCCTCTACAAACTAGTCCATCGCCCAGTCCCCTCTGTCCATCCCCTGAGCTCACACACTGGTCCCAGGAGTCACCGACATTGCTTCACTGCACTGTGTTCTTTCTCTCAGAATGCTACCTCCATGAGCCCAGGGACGGATCCCCTCCATCTGCTTAGTGTCCAGTAGGCCTTTGGCACTAGTGAATGCACTGCTCTCGAGGGAAGTCACATGGGAAGAAACAATCCAACTCAATCTACTTGTATGCAATATGGAGTAATATCTGAACAGTAGCTGAGAAGGAGAGAGTACTCCCTGGGACCCAGACTGAGCCTGCTTTGTTGCTGAGGAAACCATGCACTGAAACCAAATGCAGATGAGACCTGGGGCAGATGGAGCCTTAGGACAGCAGGACCACGGTAGGGGGCTGGGGACTAAAGCCACAGTGCTAAGAGACCCATGACCCCACAAGTTGGGAACATTTCACACCCTCGATGCTTCACACACACATGAAGCATGCACTGCCCGAACCCACCCTTCAGCCCATGCTTCCCTGGGCAGCAGGTCTGGTGGGGATGAGGTGGACAATGGTGTCCTCATGTCCCTCATGAGGGTTCTGCAGCCATCCGCAGCTTCTGCATTCTGGGCCACTGCAGGCTTCTGCAGACGACTACTCTGCATAACTGTCTCATTACGCCTCTGGTTCAGGGGCAGAAGAGCCTGCCAGGTAGGGTGCATCCAGGGCACCATGAGCCTCAGGCTGGCTGGCCGTGGGGAATGCAGGAGTAACTTGTGCCCAGAGCCCCTCAGGATCACATGGTGACCATGCACAACACAGCCTCTGGCTTGTTTTGCAGGTGGACTTGGAGGCCATTGGGGAAGCGGCTCAGTCAGCCAAGATGGGTGTGAGGACACTGCAGACATAGGATGAGGCTGGAGAAGTCTCTGTCCTGTCTAAAGCTGTCATGTCTCCACATCCCCGGCTTACTGGTTCCTTCTACACAACCCAGGGAGCAGAACAGGAACTTGGGATAAGGGCGGAGGACAGCAGGTTAATTGGCTTCTCAACTTTTGTCATGAACAGGTAGCTATTTTTTTTTTTTTTTGAACATCTTAAATTTTTAATCCTTTCTTTACAGGTTACCTAGACCACTTTTGATTAAGAAAACTGTAGAAAGTTAGTACCTGCCACAAGCAGACGCCAGGCGGCGGCACGTGTCAATTTTCCACAGAGTCCTGCTTTGTGGGGTCTCCGCTCACACTCGCTGGCATCAGTTGCGGCAGAGTTTAGTCCACAGGTCGCTGCTCCCCGTATTTCTCTGTAACCTCTTCTGCGTTCTTACAGAACTTTTTACGGTCCTGAGAGTATTCTTCAGCTAGGGCAGCCCGAAGTGGGTGCTCGGGCTGGGGGTCGTTCACCAGCGCTGTGAGGGACTGGATTACGTGGTCGGTTTTGGTTGCTGGCTTCCAGTTTTCAGCACTAATTACTGGCAGACACACCTGCCCCTTTTCATCGATGTTCGGGTGATAGGTCTTTGTTTTAAATGTGGTCTTCGGTGGTTGGAATGGGTACTCTGCTGGAAAGTTGATTTCAATTCTGAAAGCCCCCTTATCATATGGAGGGTTGTCAGGAACAATGAGCCCTCGCCAAGTCAATAAATTAGCTTCATCAACCTGGATGTTACGGAAGTTTCTCATTCCACATTTGTGGATTTCTTCAAGCTCCTGCATCAGCCTCCTGCTGGCCGCTATCTTGGATCTGGTGCTGCTGGAACAGGCAGCTCTTTTATCTACTCTACTGCCTCTTTTACATAAGCTAAACTTTCCCTGCTTGTCACCATCTTGGATCCCAGGTTTCTTCAACCACATGATCATGTGGGAGAGTTCTTGGACACTCTGTGACCTTTCAGGCTTCAGCAGGCCTAAGGTCAAGTGGCTGTTGCAGCTGTGGGGGTGAAGAGCTGGCTGGGCAGCGCAGCCAGCTCACATCCTGGGGGATCCACTGCCAAACCTGACCCCTGCTGAGCCCTGCTTCTGGAGGGAAGGGATCTCACAGCCCTGAGAACCAAAGACAGAAGCTCACAGTCCCAGAGCAGGCTGGCCCCCCGGCTCTCCTCATTCCTCACCTACACATCCCCTAACAGAGCCAGCCAGGGCCCCGTGGGAGATCCACACCATCAGCATCAGTACGAGGAGAGTAAACTACTAGATGAAAACCCAGTCCCTTTCTCTCCGCATCTGGAAAAGCAAACCCTGTACCTGGGGCTCTCGTGCAGGTGCCGTGGGCAGAGGGCACAGCTGGACTGCAGCTGAGACAGGATTAGCTGGATTTCTCGACACTGCCGTGTTCTTTGTCTCTGGAGAAAAAGAGAGGTGATTAATTGAGGTTTTAGCATTTCTCATTTCAGTAGATATAATCAAACAAATAGTTGGAAATAGTCTTTCATGTGCACAAAGCTTTCCACATTTCTAGAAAAGAAAATCCTCAGTTGACAGGGACTGGCAGAGCAGACCTGGATAGAGCCCAGAGGTCCTCAGGCCTGACATGCAGTCTGGATGTGACAGAGCTTGGGACTGTGCTATGGAGTGACGTTTGAGACCTTTAAACTGTATTTCCAGGTGATAAGTTTAGAGACTCTTTCACAACATATGTTTGTGGGTATTACACTCTAACCCTGTACACTACCTCCCCCCCCTTTTTTTCAGTTGTAGAGGTAGAATTTACTGACTCATCAGTTGCATATAACACCAGTGCATCACCCAGTTACCCCGTCCCCACCCATCGCCCCCCCAACACCCTCAGTTTGTTTCCTATAGTTAAGACTCTCTTGGGACGCCTGGGTGGCTCCGTCCATTAAGCGCCTGCCTTTGGCTCAGGTCATGAACCTGGAGCCCTGGGATCCAGCCCCATGCCGGGCTCCCTGCGGAGTGGGGAGACTGCTGCTCTCTCTGCCTCTGCCCCTCACCCCGCTCACACTCTTGCATAGAAATTATTTTTTTAAGAGTCTCTTTTGGTTTGTCTACCTCCCTGACTTATTCCCCCCTCCCCGTGTTCATCTATTTTCTTTCTTAAATTCCACATGACTGACATCATATAATTGTCTTCCTGATTGACTTATTTCACTTGCATAAAAGCCTCTAGTTCCATCCCCCTGGTTGCAAATGGCAAGATTTCATGAGTTTTGATACCCGAGTAATACTCAGTTGTGTATATACCACCTCTTCTTTATCCATTCATCTGCCGACGGACCTCTGGGCTCCTTCCATACTCCGGCTATTGTGGACATTGCTGCTCTAACCACTGGGGGCAGGTGCCCCTGGAATCACTGTTTGTTTCCTGTGGATAAACACCCACTAGTGCGACCCTGGGATGTAGGGCAGCTCTGTTTCTCATTTCTGAGGAACTCCATGCTGTTCTCCAGAGCGGCTGCACCAGCCTGCACTCCCGCCCACCGTGCGGGAGGGTCCCCTTTCCTCCGCACACCCCCGCCCACCGTGCGGGAGGGTCCCCTTTCCTCCGCACACCCCCGCCCACCGTGCGGGAGGGTCCCCTTTCCTCCGCATCCTCACCCGCACCTGTTGTCTCCGGTGTTGCTGACGTCAGCCGTTCTGACAGGTGTGCGGTGGCCTCTCACCGCGGTTTGGACTCGGATTTCCCCGATGATGAGTGACGTTCAGCGCATTTCACGCGTCTGCTGTCGTCTGGAGTCTCCTTTAGAGAAATGCCGCTCGTGCTGTGTAGATGCGCCCTTCGGGGTAACTCACCCTGGTTCTGATCTCAGCGCAGCGGCTTCCCGGGCAGTGACTGTCCTCGCCCCGACTCTGCTGCTTCCGCATCTCAGGCGGAGGCGCCGTGAGGCCCGAGAGGTAAGTTCCCCTCTTTCCGGCACCGGGAAGCTCCTGACGAGCTCGGACGTCTGACGCTTCCCCTCAGAGCCTGTCTCCACTAACACCCTGCGGGCCAGGCCACCAGACCTGCAGGTCCCCCCCACTCAGGCTCCCTTGTTTGGGGGAATCTGGGCGGGTTTTCACACCTGACCCCTGCGCCCCTTGCCTCTTCTCTTCCTGTGCTTGAAGTCCTCGCACTGACGCCTAAGTTCATCAGTGGAGGAGGAGCCCTCACCCCGGCCCCCACCCGCCGCCCCAGTAACAGCAGAGGCCCAGCCCCAGGCGCTGTCACGTCCGGGACCTGCAAGCAGGACACCATGACTCCCCGCACGTTCCCGGGGGGCTGCAGCTACAGGGCCCGGGGGACCCCAGCAGGAACCCAGGGTGAGAGGGGCGGGGACAGCTGCCTGGTGATTGGCCAGGATGAGAGGGGCGCGGACAGCTGCCTGCTGATTGGCCAGGGTGAGAGGGGCGGGGCCAGCAGCCTGCTGATTGGCCAGGGTGAGAGGGGCGGGGCCAGCTGCCTGGTGACTGGCCAGGGTGAGAAGGGCGGGGCCAGCTGCCTGCTGATTGGCCAGGGTGAGAGGGGCGGGGACAGCTGCCTGGTGATTGGCCAGGGTGAGAGGGGCGGGGACAGCTGCCTGGTGACTGGCCAGGGTGAGAGGGGCGGGGACAGCGGCCTGGTGACTGGCCACGGTGAGAGGGGCGGGGACAGCTGCCTGGTGATTGGCCAGGATGAGAGGGGCGATAACAGCTGCCTGGTGATTGACCAGGATGAGAGGGGCGGGGACAGCCGAATGGTGATTGGCAAGGATAAAACGGGTGGAGACAGCTGCCTGGTGATTGGCAAGGAAGAGCGGGACCTAGAAAGCTGCCTGCTCATTGGTGAGGGAGAGCGGGGCGGGTACAGCCGAATGGTGATTGGCCAGCGAGAGCAGGGTGAGGAGAACTGCCTGGCTATTGGCCAGTGGGTGAGGGCGTGGAAAGCCGCCTGGTGATTGGCCAGGATGAGAGGGGCGGGGACAGCTGCCTGGTGACTGGCCAGGATGAGAGGGGCGGGGACAGCTGCCTGGTGAGTGGCCAGGATGAGAGGGGCGGGGACAGATGCCTGGTGATTGGCCATGGTGAGAACGGCGGGGACAGGTGCCTGGTGACTGGCCAGGGTGAGAGGGGCGGGGACAGCTGCCTGGTGATTGGCAAGGAAGAGCGGGACAGAGAAAGCTGCCTGCTGATTGGTGAGGGAGAGCGGGGCGGGGACAGCCGAATGGTGATTGGCCAGCGAGAGCGGGGTGAGGACAGCTGTCTGGCTATTGGCCAAGTGGGTGAGGGCGGGGACAGCCGCCTGGTGATCGGGCGGGGACCACAGGTGAAGAAGGCTGCCTGGCGACGGGCCAGGGATTGGGGGGCGGGGACATCGCCTCCTGATCGGCCAGGGCCTGGTGGTGACTTAGAGGCCCTGGTGCAAGCAGTCACCAAAGCCAGGACCCCAGCGCTCCGGGGGGAGCGAGGACTCCACCTCTGCGCCCCGCCCGTCCCCCGGGCGCCCGACCGCACACACGCAGCCCCGAGCAGCCCGGCCTCCCTCCCGGCGCCGTGCATGCCGGCCCACCTCCCTGCTCCAACCCACGGTTTTCAGAACAGAGCCCACGCTGGTTAACGGGACACCGTGACCCACACGGAGAGCCGCCGACCCCCTGCGCCCCTGCAGACGCTCCACAGGTGGAGGCCGCCTGCCGAGCCCACTCCCCGCCCTCTGACACCCGCCCACCCGCATCGTGGGAGCCCAGCCCCACGCTCTCCCTCGCTGGTCCCAGAGGCCGCCTCTGCCTGTCCACCCAGCATCCCTGCCTGGTCCAGACGAGCTGGCTGCAAGCTTTGCGCACCAGTCCCCGAGCACCGCACCCCGTACTGCCTTCCGAGAATGTGAGCCCGGAGGATGCAGACCGTGCTCGGGACTCAGAAACCTCCCCCTGCCTCCTGGCAACGCACCGAGACCACGTACTTGGCTCCCAAGCGGTGCCCCCATTGCCAAACAGGGAAGAAGTGGCCCCATGGACCCTCCCACCCCAACACAGGCAGTGACTCTGTAAGACACCTGGAAGATCAGGCCACGGAGCAGAAAGAACCACCCAAAGCAGAAAAGTAGGGCATCTGTACCCAGACATGGGAAATTTGAGGCCACTACCCAGGCGCAAATCCCCCACTCCGGTAGAGGGTCCAGGTGTGGGGTGTCTGTGAAGGTAGATGCTGTTCCCTCTGTTGGGGTCTTACTCCCTAATGTCAGTGATTCAGGGCTGGATGCCAAGACCTGGCTGGTGCCTGCCGCCATCCAGAGTGCAGTACCCATGCTGGGTCACTGTGCCCAGGTGCTGGTGCTTCCACGGCCTGCAGGCCTCTGGCCTGGGCTGGCTTCAGCCTGATGTCTTGGTTACACACCACCCGGGGAGCCTTTTATCATTTGGGGCATTCTCTCCTGAGTGATGAAAGGATGCCAAGGCTAAAGACAAGAGAAAGCCCAGCAGCTGGGAGAGCTCGCCATGGGAATCAAAGCCATCGATAAACTTGGAGAGAACTGGGTGGATTTTAACACAAGCAAGAACAGTAATAAATAACTCTCCAAGAAAGAGTTTAAGCTAACAAATTCCCTCACAATGGCTGCGGAATTACATTAACATTTAAAATAAAAAATCTGTTTTTTGGAGAGACTGGGTGGCTCAGATGGTTAAGTGTCTGCCCTCAGCTCATGTCAGGATCTCCAGGTCCTGTGATCAGCCCCATGTGCAGCTCCCAACTCAGTGGGGAGTCTGCTTCTTCTTCTCCCTCTGCCTCTCCCCCCAGCTTGTTCTTTCTCTGTCTCTGTGTCTCTCCCTCAAATGAATAAATAAAATCTTTACAAACAAAAATAATAAAATTTAAATATTTTTAAAAATCTGCTTTTTAATTTCGTTTACAAGAAGGACAAGATTGAAAGACCTTGCCAGAAGGCCAGGGCTGCCTGGGCATGGCCCAGCATGAGGAGGGAGCTGGGAGCAAGGGAGGAGACCCAGGCCCTGAGCACAGAGGAGTCCTATGCTGAGGACATGGAAGGGAACATGGGCTGGTGTGTGGGTCACCTCCTGGAGTGGGGGTTGCATGAGCTTCAGGATGTCGATCAGCTTTAAATAAATTGTTGTGTTGGAATGCAAAAGAAGACTTTCAGGATGTCTGTGATGCACAGCTCAGGGTCATAGTCACCACTGCCCCACACTAGTCCCTGCATTCTCCAGATGGTGGGCAGGGGTGTCCATGGCTCTAGAAAGTGTCTGTGAGCCCTAGGGAGCTGACAGCACAAGCTGCCCGTCCTGGTCAGCACTGCTCACACACACTGACTGCTCTAGAGCTCAAGGCCAGCTGCCGAGGGGGGTGCCAATCCAATAGAAAGGAAACGCGAAGCAGAGTGTCTACACGCAGGTATTTCTACATAGACCATTTCTAACCCGAGGACTCACAGCCTTTGTGGCAAAACGTGGCTCCAAACTTGGGCCACTTAACGTCTCTGTTTGCAACAAGCACTTTCACATTCCGTTGGCCAAAGCAAGTCAAGCAGCCAAGCCCATTCACAGAGAAAAGTAAATTTGGTCCATCCGGAGGGCTGTGACCAGGAAGGGAAGGTGAAAACATGGGGACGGATAATACAGTTTACCTTACTTTCCTAGCCTCTAATCCCCTCAACAGAATGATCTTTATTCTGTTTCCAGTGCCCAGCACAACGTCTGGCATTAGTTCATGAAGCCAAGATGTTTGAAGAAAAGAGTATGACCAGTTTTTTCTAAACCTGGTTATAGCTCTAATTCTTTTCATTTTGGATCCAGAAGGATTTAGGCTTGAATGCAAGCACCCTCATATGTAGCTCAGGATTTGGGGGCAGTAACATCAAGAATAGTAAAATTAAGAACAGACAGTATTTCTTGAGTGCTTACTGTGTGCTAGAAACCCTGCTAAAGGTTTTAAGTTTGCTATGTCATTTCAATCTTCAAACACATTAATGAGGTGGGCACTGAGGCTCAGGAATGTACTAAATGTCACACCGCTGGGAGGAGATGGGGTTGTGAGGTGAACCCAGGCCCCCTAGGCTCCGTAGCCTCCTTTCCTGCACCAAGCTGTAACACCCCTACATGTTAAGGTAAGTCCAACCAATGTCACTTTTCTCATCTGCAAAACAGGGATAAACAAGAGCATGGGCAGGCTGGAATTACTACCAGGTTCACAGAAAGGTCCTATATCAATTGCCTGATTGAAGCTTGCACTCAGGGCACTCAGCAACGATTATAACCGTGTACTCTTTCCATTTCATGTTTGACTCCTGCTAAATGATTGATAGAAACTTTCCTCAGGATGTGATGCTCATAATCCACAGTTATAGCTTTGTTGAAACTACACTACTCAACCACTAAGACCCTCCTAGGCCCTGCACTGAAATTTTCTCCAAATTCCAACCATTAGCAGTGCATATCTAAAACCCCTGGGAGGACTGTCCAGTGGCTCAGTATTTCCCTTGGCTGCTAAGGTATTCATGAAACTTGATGGATTCTGAGCTTAACTTCCCCCCAAGGAGGAGGATTTATGGAGGAGGCTTGAGCCGGGCCCTTTCACCTCTCAGCTGAGTAGGTGGAGAGAAAACAAGCAAGTGGCAAGCAAGTTGCCAGAGTGACCTGTGAGGTGCGAAGCCCAGGAGCAGGGTGGTTCTTCCCAACACTGCTCAGGAATTTCAGACATTGAGGGTGGGAGGTGCATTTTGTCTGCCAATTCAAGGGACATTGGTTTTGGAAAGCACTGTTGGACGAGAGGAAGGAGAAACATTTAATGACTACCTACAGAGTGCCAGGCAACTTAGACAAGTAAGGCTATTGGATCCTGAAAGAAAAAAAGTTCTATTCTACAGTCAGGAAATGGAGCCACTGAGAAGTGAAATAACTTGAGCAAGTTTACAAAGACAGGAGTCCAAGTTGGGGACCTAACTCAGTTGACCTAAGGTGAGAACTGAACTCACCTCCTCCAGATACACCAAATCTCCACCTATGTGTAGAGCGGATCCTCCAGAAGAACAACTGAGGGCAGTCTGAACAGCTTCTGCACAACAGGAGAGAAACAGAGACATCGTACCAGAGGACCGCACCCTAGCAGCCTGCCAGCTGCCGTGGGGAGAGATAGTTCTGGGGGCTGTAAGCTGATTTGTCTGCCTGGGGCACAGAGATGAAGCTGCATCTTAATGAGCAACTAGAATGTAAAAGATCCACCCCAAAAGCTCCCCGAAATGGGGAGGGGTAGTGCTGGATGTCTTTCTGTGCCAAGGTCCTGGCAAACACCATGGTCACATTCCACTCCACCTTGATAACATGGACAGAAGCAGGGTCTGAGCACCCCAGCCAGGGTACTACCCTGCTGAGCCCTGCGTCCCCAGCCCACTCTAGACCCAGCTGTGCCAACAAGCAAACCCAGCATGGCGCACACTGGGACCCCCTGGTCAGCATTCAGTACAGCGCGAGACCTCACACCGAGGTGACGCAGGTGCTCAGCACCCCAGAACACTCCAGGCCTACACGACTCGGCTTCCTAGGGCACCCCTGCAAGGAGGGCTACGGGACCTCCTGGGTCACTACTGCTTCAGCTCCAGGAGCCCTGCCAAGGAGCCCCCTAGGTGGAAAGCCCAGGACCACCCAGCCCAAATGCTGTCGAGACACTCATAGGGCTGAAGACCCCGGGACACCCCGGCTTTCGCCCACTGAGCTTCAGCCATCTTTCTAGGAGGCCCTGTGCACAGAGAACCCCCCAATCCTGAATCCACTTCAGCTATAGCTACCATCCCAAGTGCCTTCCGTGCAGAGAGCCCTGGGACACTCCAGCCCACACCCACCTCAGCTACAGCTGTTTGACCAGGGCACCCCGGTGCAGAGCACCCCAGAGAACCTCAGCTCCTGATCCACCTCCACTCCAGCCACCCTCTGCAGAGAGCCCTGGGACATCAGTCGTACCCGATTCAGCTTCCGCTCAACAGCCTGGGTGCCCTCGGTGTGAAGCTAATGCACCCCCACATTTACTGTAGCAGGACTCACAAGAGCCAAGGTATGGAGACAACCCAGGTATCCATCCAGAGGTGAGTGCATGAGGGCTACCTTTCAGCCTAACCACCACCTCCCTGCTTGCCTAGCCTGGAGTCCCTGCCTGCACCCCCAGGTCCCGCACTATGCCCGCACAACCCAGGGCCGCAGGCCACACCCTGGTACCCCCACTCCCCTATGCCAATGAAGCACCTGGAAGTACCTGCAGATCCTGGTCCTCCTCCTCCTTGGCAGCAGCCGGCTCAGGACTTGGTCCAGGAAGCCAACATGCGGGAGAAATTCCACTTGGAAGAAGATGCACAAGACTCAGAACGTGGGTTTTCATGTGCTTCATGAGGTCACACAGAGATCACCACATCGTCCCAACCCCTTCAAAGCTTGCTG
Organism: Phoca vitulina; assembly: GCF_004348235.1. Taxonomy (NCBI): domain Eukaryota; kingdom Metazoa; phylum Chordata; class Mammalia; order Carnivora; family Phocidae; genus Phoca; species Phoca vitulina. The sequence continues at coordinate 3,903,432 of NW_022589790.1, forward strand.
TCTCTGATACTACAAGTTAGAAACGCTTCTTTGCCTTAGCAGCCCAATCGTGTTCCAGCAGCACCACTGTGGGAGAGCACAACACAAACTTTGTAGGAAAGCTAGGAATTACAGAGTTCATCAATACACCACAGAGATAGTATACGTCACCCCTGGTACATATTTATGAATTAGAGGCACATAAGATTGAAACAGGGAATGAGCTTTATCCTCAAGAAACAGGGCAGCCTTTAGTGATTATAGCTCCAGAGGCAAGGCTCTTCCATGCTGTACACTCATGGACCAAAACTAAAATCCACACATAGCCAGTTATTGATCCTATCCATGGAATGCACTTTATACACTTACCCACAAAAGAATCCTCAAGGTCTTCCAGACAGGTGCTCTCTGAAGCCAGGGGATAGATGGTTCTCCCCATGAGGATCCTGAGGAGAAGAGCATGAACACCAAGCAAAGGGGCGCACAGGAAAAAGCTGGCAAAGGAGCTGAAGCAGAAATCAGCGATGAAGGGAACTGGAAGTAAGTTATGACAGAAGTGAAGAGCGGAGTGTCCCCAAGAGACCAGAGTTACCTTCAGCCCTTAGACAGGCTGAGTGAGGCTAATTCCAGCTGGGTTGCATTTGGGTTCCTGTCACTCCCAAACTCAATTCTGTTTTATATATATACTTTCTGACTCATTTTTTTTTTTTAAATTGAAGCATAGTTGACACGAAATAATATGTTAGCTTCAGGTGGACATCATAGTGATTGGACAAGTTTTTGCCTTATGCTACACTCACCACAAGTGTAGTTACCTCCATCACCAGAGATACAGTTAAAATATCATTGACCATATTCCCTATGCTGTGCCTTTCATCCCCGTGACATGTTCATCCCATAACAGGAACACCTCTCTGCTCTTTACTCTTCTCTCCCCTAAGTTCCAGACCCTATGTATCTGCTCTGGGAGGAGACAGCTCCATCTGAGCTCACTCTTTCAACAAGTACTCAAAGGAAGCTTGCTGTGTCCCAGGTGGGAACAAATACGGAAAGTTCAGGAACACATTGCCTTTTTTTTTTTTTTTTTTTTTTTTAGTTTCAGAGGCTAAATTTAGGGATGCATCAGTTGCATAGAACACCCAGTGCTCATTCCATCAAATACCATCCTTAATGCCCATCAACCAATCAACCCATGTCCCAGCCACCTCCCCTCCAGCAACCCTCAGTTTGGTCCCTACAATTAAGAGTCTCTTATGTTTTGCATCCCTCTCTGTTTTCATCTTATTTTATTTGCTCTTCCCTTCCTCTATTGTCATCACTTGTTTCTTAAATTGCACATATGAGAGAAATCATATGATATTTGTCTTTGACTGATTTATTTCACTTAGCATAATACCCTCTAGTTCTATCCACATTTTTGTTAAGGGCAAGATGCCATTCTTTTTGGTGGCTGAGTAATATTTGATTGTATGTATATACCTCATTTTCTTTATCCAGACTTTCAAAAGTTCTGATTTTGGAAACCAATGCTTATACTCCTTTGCAGTAGCCTCCTCAAGCAAGCCCCCCTCTCCTCCCCTGTATCCTCAGCTATGTCACACCAGATTCACGTCTCCATACCTCCTACCTTCTAAATGGTGGTCACTTTTCTACTTATAGACTTGTAGCATTTGTTTTCTCAGATCTCTGATTCATTTCTTGGGTGCTCTGAATGATTTGATAAGTATGTAGTTGTATTTGAGGGAGGAGTTCAGCCCATAACTTTCTGATTGGGATGCAGGACATGAGGACTGTGAACCTGGTGATAGGCTGGATTTTGTTGTCCCCCTTCTATGAGAGCTGAATGCTGTTTTGACAAGCAGGTAATGAATTGTGATACACCTTCATCCTTTCGAGGTTTAGGTGTATTGTGAGAAGATGTACCAAAGGTAACGCCTACCATTCTCTAAACTTCTATTTAAGCTTTGATGGGTGACTTGACAGTAGGATTTCCCTCGTGCCATGTTGTCCCCCTTACCCCACAACAGTGATGTTTCATGGGGTCTAATGTCCCATGTCTTCACTAACATTGGTGTCAGCGTTTTAGTGAAAGGTGACTCTGTGTGACACATTTAGCTTTCTATTGGTTGAGTCTTTCAGCCTCATCATGACCTTCACTATGAATTCATCCCAAATATGAATTTTTCCTCTTGAAGGAAAGCTTATCTGTTTTCCTTTAAAACATGGTTTCTAGGCAATGATGTCAGGAAGGTCACTGAGATAGCCATCAGTCATTGGCCAACCAAACTGCATGGTGATTGGCCACCCGAAGGAAGTCAACGTGACAGCGCCCTGGTGATTGGCCAGGGCATGGTGGTGACATCACAAGAAGGCATTGTCATGCCCCAGGGCTGTTTTAAAAGCTCGGCAACAGCCAAGGCTACACAGAGGAGAGAGATGGCGCTTCAGCTACAGCTCTTCCTGCTATTCCTAGCATTTTCTGACCTTTTCTCTGCCCTGCCCGTGGCAAGCCCTCTGCCCACTCCTCCTGCCCTGGGCCTCTCACCAACACTCTGCAGTCCACCTTCATCTTTGCACCTACCTTTGCACCCCTATGTGGTCCTGAGGTCCTCAAACCCTCATCCGGCGACTCCTGGACCTTTTCCCACTATGAGGATGGCCCAGCTGCTCAGGAACACATTCTCATTTGGCACATGGGAGTGGGACACTGGAAATCAGATCACCATGGATTCTCAGCCAGCTGGTCCTCACACCTTTGGGTTCGCAACAGGGCTCAGCACAGGAAAGCTGAGTCCACATCCTGAGGGAGCACTGGGCACACTACTACTCTGGAGCCCTCCAAACCAGCTCAGCACAGGGACCGTGAATGAATTGAATGTCCATCCGTCCCTGATGTCGACAATGTTTAGAACGCCTACAGACACCAGGGAGAGCGGGACTTTTACAAAACAAGTAAGTACTGGGAGAAGGAATCACCACATCATTGGACACAGTACAAGTCCTTGGACCACAGGTCCTGAGACCACGAGCTGGCTGAACCAGCTCAGCAGTGGACAAAGTAACCCCCCAGACACCTGGCTGACCAGGAGCCCACAGACCACAAACCCTCAAACAAAGTATAACAAGCAGAAAGTCAGTCCCCATAAGAGAGCACCAACCAGGAACCCCAAGACTGGGAGTCTTCTGAACCAATTTGATACTACTGGGCAGATGAGTCACACAGACACTGGGTGGACAAGGAGTCCTACCACAAACAGGCCACTCCAGTGTAGCACAAAGCAAGTAAGTCCAGAGAATACCAGGCTTGCCAAGGGTCAAGAAACCACGAGTCCTGCATCCCAGCTCAGTATTGGGAAAATGATTCACCTGAACAACACCATCACCATACACCCTTGGAACTGGAGTCCAAAAACTCAGCTCTCTCCTAGGACAGGCAGGCACCTGGAGAGTGGGCTTATCACGTGCCCTTGGATCTGGAAACCAACACCTCAGCTCTATCCTGGGCCAAGCAGGCACCTGAACAGCAGGCTCACCATGTGCCCTTGGACCTGGAGACCAAGAAAGGAGCCCTGGGCTAGGCCAAGCAGACAACTTGACAGTAGGATCACCATGTGCCCATGGACCAGAAGACCAACAACTCAGCTCTCTGCTAGGCCAAACAGGTACCTGAGGAGCCAGCTTATCATGTGTCCATGGACCTGGAGACCAACAACTCAGCACTTTCCTAGGCCAAGCAGGCACCTGGACATCAGGCTTACCATAGGCACTTGGGTCTGGAGAACAATGCAGCTCTTCATGAAGCCAAGTAGGCACCTGCACAGCAGGTTTACCAGGTGCACTTGGGACTGGAGAACAACAACCCAACTCTCTACTAGGCCAAGTGTGAACCTGGACAGCAGGCTTGCCATGTGCCCTTGGACCTGGAGCCCCAAAAAGGAACCCTGGGGTAGGCCAAGCAGACACTTTGACAGTGGGATCACCATGTACCCTTGGACCTGGAGACCAAAAACACAGCTCTGTACTAGGCCAGGAGGGTACCTAGACAGCAGGCTCAACATGTGTCCTTCGATGTCAATAACAACAACTCAGCTTTACACTTGGCCAAGCAGGCACCTGGAGAATGGGCTCATCACGCGCCCTTGGACCTGGAAACCAACAACTCAGCTCTATCCTGGGCCAAGCAGAAACCTTGACAGTGGGCTCACCATGTGCCCTTGGACCTGGAGACCAAGAAATCAGCTCTCTATTAGGCCAAGCAGGCACCTGGACAGTAGGCTCACCATGTGCTCTTGGACC
>NW_022589790.1:3907716-4020986 GCF_004348235.1 Phoca vitulina
AGTTCACCATGCGACCTTGGATTTGGATTCTTCCTTTCCCCCAGAGCATAGAGCACACAAACAATGGGCTTGCCACTTGGTCTCTCATTATGAGACCTCCAAACCTGCTCAGCCTTGCACCGATGTGTCCGCTGGATCCATGGAAACCTGAGAGTCTTCAAACTGTGATTCCTCCATTCCAACCTATCACTGAGCTAAAGAGCCACAGGGACACCAGCCTAACCCAAATTCCTCTGAATGGGTGCCTTTCAACTCCGCAGACAATGGGACATTGGAGTCCCTTCTCACCTTGGATTTACTTCAGCTTGATGTCCATGTGGCCTGCTATCTGTGCACTATTCATTTTGGGGGGAGTTCTCCTCCTCAGAAGAAAATGGCACCATGCCCTGGGAGATGAAACAGTCCAGTGGTTTGTAGACTTTGTATTAAAACTCAGGGCAGGAAAGGAGAAGGGGGAATGGGAGGGCATTGTAGAGGAGACCCAGGCCTGGAGAACTATGGAGACATTGTCTGAGATCTTCCAGTTGAAGGAGAGGTGCTCCATCCTCAAGGGAGAGGTGGAGGTCTTAAAACAAGAGGCCAAGCAGTGCAGTGAGAGGCAGGCACAACTCCATGAGGTGGAGAGGTTCTTCATTCAAATGAAGGTCTTCCTGGAAGTTTCTGCCTTACAAAGGGTGACGCCTGTGCACCCACCCAGGATAGCATAGAAGGGGAGTTGGGAAAAGTGTGGTCATCTCCAGAATTGGGGGTTGGTACAAATGTGAATATTAGTTTAATTAATAATAAAAAATAGTTATTTAAAAAACAATTTAAAAAATGATCATTTCTGAATGAGTAATTTATGAGAACCACCCTTGGGGGATTGTAATGTGCAGCCTGGCTTGCAGTCACTACTGTCCCTTATGAGTCATCACATTCTCCTGATGCTGGGCAGGGGTCTCCATGGCTCTGAGAGAGTGTTGGTGAATCATGCCCAGCTGACACAGCATAACCTGCCTGCCCCAGCAAAACATTCAGACATACTGATTTCTGGATCTCAAGCACAGCTGTTGAGGTCAGCACTGTTCTTATTGGAAGAAAAGGAGAAGCAGTATGTCTATATCCAGGTATTTCTGCATAAAGCATTTCTGGCTGAGACCTCCCAGCACATTGTTGCTAAACTTGAGGTTGGACACTGATGTTATGGCTTCAAACTGTGGCCATGACAGCAGGTGTTTCTCCACAACAGGTTCCTGTGTGATACAGGCCTTTGAAGAGCAAATGTTACAAGGCCAGGGAACCAGGGTGAGGGAGTCCAGAGGCATGGGACCATTCCCTGTCTCTCGGTGAGAAGGTGTGGAGTCTGGACGGTAGGCAGAGTGGTGTGAGGGGCCAGGATGGTGGGCTCTGTTCTGTCCAAAGAAACACCGCAGGAATTGGGGGAGACATGCGGGATTCACATTGGGTGCTTTAGGTTCCTGGCTGTTTGCACAGAGTAAGGCACAGTGCGAGAGAGGTGGGAATAGGTGCACCTTGGAGACTGGAGGGTCTGCTTGGGTATGAAGGAAAGGGACCACTTCCAAGAGGCAGAGCTGAGATTCTATGATAAATTGGACACTGGGGGTCAGAAGGGAGTAGGAAGGTGAGATTCTAGGATGGCCCATCCTGAGAAATGTTGTTCCTTCTTAGCTCCAGGGATGTGGGCTGGAAGCTCAGGTGAGTTGCAAATCCCTGTGAGCTGGGGCCCACCTGTGGCTCCTGCTGAAGTTGCATGGGAAGAGCCTAGAGCTGTGGCCCCTGGGCTGAGCTCAGTCAAGGCAGTGTGCTCATAGCAACTGGGCATAAACGGATGGAGCCATGAAGAAGCTCCTTCTGGAGTTGGGAAGTGAGCATCAGGGGGCCTTAGGAAGTGGGAGGCTTGACTTCTAAGATGGATGGTGTCTGAGCTAATTTGACAGTGCTGCTTTCAGGAGCCAGTGTGGAGGCTGGTGGAGTCCAGGTCACTTCGATGTAAGGGGGATATGGGTCGCTTATGTGATCCCAGCACTTGGAACTTCCTGTGCTTAGCTGCTCAGACCCTGCTCAATATACCCTGGTTTCCACAAACATCAGGCTCCTGGGTGGCTGGTACCCCAGAGTTGCTCACCTCTTGAATCCCCTTTCCTTCATCACTAAAATGGGGGCAACTTTGTTGGGGTGGTGTTTTTTTAGCAGGAGGCCAGAGAAGGTGGGGTTGGGGAGGGGATCTACAAGGACAGGGGATAGATGCAGCCAAGGGGAGGGAGAGAAGAAGGGGAGGAGACTCTGAGCCAGGTCCTTGTGCCGGCCTTTCCTCTCCCAAGGCAAAACATCTGCTCTGGGAGGACAACATTCTGCGTGCTGTCTCTGTCCCACACCTGGCCTTTTCCTCCCCTGAGGGTCACAGGGCATCACAGCCCAGCACCTGCCCAGTAACAGACCAGCCCCAGACCCCTCCTGCTTCTTTCACTGCTGCCTGACACCCACATCTTAGGGTTCTGGGGCCGTTAGGGATACTTGGAGATCCAGAGAGCCAGGGTGGGACTGCTAGTCTTAGTGACTATTCTGAGGTGTGCTGACAGGTGGAGCACCTGCTACAGAGAGGTAGGGAGGTAGAGCAGTAGATTTATAGATTCACAGAAAGCTGCCGGTAGTTCAGAAACGTCCCTTCACAGAGGCACTCTTCACCCATTTGTTTGTTTCTAGTCTTTCGTCTATTACAAATAAACCTGCAGTGAACTATTGTGCACAGTGAGTCATGGGATCTTAAATTTTCATTTCTGGGATGAAGGTCCAGGAGAGTGCTTGCTAGGTTATAGGGTTTATGTTTCACTTCTATAGAACCTATCAAACTGTCTTACCAGCGTTGCTGTTCCATTTACATTCCCACCAGAAATGTAGTACTGTATTTTATATTAACCAGCTGTCCTAACAGGTGGGTAGTCATGATAACTCTCAGGTTTTCATTTGCATTTCCCTCATGGCTAGTGAATTTGTACATTTTTTCTTGTGCTAATTTGCCATCTGCATGTTCTCTTTGATGTAATATCTGTTCATGTCTTTCTGTCCATTATCTCTTTGGATAGGTTCTTTTTTTTTTTTTTTTTTTTTTTTGTCCTGTTGAGTTTTGAGTTCTTTATATATTATCTATAGAAGTTCTTTTTTCAGGTATGTGGTTTGCAAATATGTTCATCTAGTCTAAAGCTTTTCTTTTCTTTCCTTTTTTTGTGCTCCTAATAGGAACAAAAGTTCTTAGTAGAGTAAAACTTTCTTTTTTTTTTTTTTTAAAGATTTTATTTATTTATTTATTTGAGAGAGAGAATGAGATAGAGAGAGAGAGAGCATGAGAGGGGGGAGGGTCAGAAGGAGAAGCAGACTCCCTGCTTAGCAGGGAGCCCGATGTGGGACTCGATCCCGGGACTCCAGGATGATGACCTGAGCCGAAGGCAGTCGCTTAACCAACTGAGGCACCCAGGCACCCCAGTAGAGTAAAACTTTCAATTATTTTTGGTAAATTCCAACTGAGCCACCCAGTCATCTTCATTGTGGTATTGATTTGTATTTCCCTGATGGCAAAGTGGTGTTGAGCATTTATTCACGTGTCTGTTAGCCATTTGTATGTCTTCTTTAGAGAAGTATCTGTTTGTTTCTTCTGCCCATTTCTTGACTGGATTATTTGTTTTGGGGGTGTTGAGTTTGAGAAATTCTTTATAGATTTTGGATACTAGTCCTTTATCTGATAAGTCATTTGTAAATATCTTCTCCCATTTTTCAGGTTCTGTTTTAGTTTTGTTGCCTCTTTCCTTGCCTGTGCAAAAGCTTTTTATCTGGAGGAAGTCCCAATGTTAATTTTGGCTTTTCTTTCCCTTGGCTTTATATTCATGTCGTGCAAGATGATGCTGCGTGTGAGCCCGAAGAGGTTGCTGCCTGTGCTGCTCTCTAGGATTTTGGTGGATTCTTGTCTCACATTTAGGTCTTCCAACCATTTTGAGGTTATATTGATGTATGGTGTATGACAATGATCCAGTTTCATTCTTCTGCATGTGGCTGTCCAATTTTCTCGACTCCACTTGTTGAAGAGACTGTCTTTTTTCCATTGGATATTCTCTCCTGCTTTGTTGAAGATTAGTTGAACATAGAGTTAAGAGTCCATTTCTGGGTACTCCATTCTGTTCTATGGATGTATGTGTTTGTTTTTTGTGTGAGTACTGTACTTTCTTGATGATTACAGCTTTGTAATACAGCTTGAAGTCCGGAGTTGCAATTGCTCAGCTTCGGTTTTCTTTTTCAACATTCCTCTGGCTATTCGAGGCCTTTTCTTGTTCCATACAAATTTTAGGATTGTTTCTTCCAGCTCTGTGAAAAAATGCTGAGGGTATTTTGATTGGGATTGCATTGAATGTTTAGAACGCTTTGGGTAATATAGAAATTTAACACTATTTTTTCTTCCAATCCAGGAGCATGGAATGTTTTTCCATGTCTTTGTGGCTTCTTCAATTTCTTTCATGAGCATTCTATAGTTTTCACAGTACATCTCTTGACCTCTTTCGTAGATTTATGCCTCAGTATCTTATAGTTTTTGGTGTAATTGTAAATGGGAGCGATTCTTTGATATGTCTTTCTGCTGCTTCATTGTTAGTATATAGAAATGCAACTGACTTCTGTGCATTGATTTTATATCCTGTGACTGCTGCATTCCTGTATCATTTCTAGCAATTTCTGGTGGAGTCTTTTGGGTTTTCTACACACAGTATCATGTCATCTGGGAAGAGTGAAAGTTTGATTTCTTCTTGGCCAATTTGGATGCCTCTTATTTCTTTTTGTTGTTTGATTGCTGAGGCTAGGACTTCCAGTAGAATATGAACAACCATTGTGAGCGTGGACATCCCTGTGGTGTTTCTGACCTTACCCCCATTGAGGATGATATTCACTCTCGGCCTTTCATATGTGACTTTTATGATATTGAGGTATATTCCCTCTATCCCTACACGATGGAGGGATCTTTTCAAGAAAGGATGCTGTATTTTGTCATATGCTTTTTCTGCATCTATTGAGAGGATCACATGCTTCTTGTCCTTTCTTACATTAAAATGGTGTATCACGTTGATGGATTTGTGGATATTGAACTACTCCTGCAGGCCAAGAATTAATACCTCTTGGTTGTGGTGACTAATCCTCCTAATATACTGTTGGATCTTACTGGCTAGTAAACTGTGAGGATTTTTGCATCCATATTCATCAGGGATATTGGCCTATAATTCTCCTTTTTTGGTGGGTTCTTGGTCTGGTTTGGGGATCAATGTAATTTCGGCCTCATAGAATGACTTTGGACGTTGACATTGTATTTCTATTTTTTTGGAACGCTTTTAGAAGAATAAACATTAAGTCTTATTGATTTTTTTTCATTATGTTCAGTTAGTCAAGATATGGTATATCATTAGTTTTTGATGTAGTGTTCAACATTTCATTATTTGAGTATAACACCAGTTCTCAATTCCTCTTTAAATATTTGGTAGACTTCCCCTGGGAAGCCATCAGACGTGGGCTCCCGTTTGTTGGATGATTTTTGATTAGGGATTCAATTTCATTGCTGCTTATGGGTCTGTTCAGGTTTTCTATTTCTTCTTGATTCAGTTTTGGTAGTTTCTATATTTCCAGCAATTTGTCCATTTCCTCCAGATTGCCCAGTTTTTCGGCATCTGATTTCTCATCATATTCTCTTACAATTGTTTGTATTTCTATGGTGTTGGTTGTGATGTCTCCTCTTTCATTCTTGATTTTGGGTCCTTTCTCTTTTCTTTTTATAAGTCTGCCTAGGGGTTTCTTGATCTTATTAATTCTTTCAAAGAATCTTCTCTTGGTTTTGTTGATCTGTTCTACTGTTTGTTTTTTATTTCTATATCATTGATTTCTGTTCTGATATGTATTATTTCTCTTCTCCTTCTGAATTTTTGCTTTCTTTGCTGTTCTTTTTCCAGCTCCTTTATGTGACATTGTGTATTTTAGACTTGTCTTGCTTCTCAAGGAAGGTCTGTACTGCATTATACTTCCCTCTTAGGACAACTTTTGCTGCAGCCCAACGCTTTGGACTGTCATATTTTCATTTTCATTTCCTTCCAAGTATATTTACTATTCCCCTTAAATTCTTGGTTGATACATTCATTTTTTAATAGGATGTTCTCTGACCTCCACGTGTTTGTGGTTCTTCCAAAGGTTTCCTTGGAGTCAACCTCAGGCTTTTATGCATTGTGGTCTGAAAAGATGCATGGTATGATCCGACATTTTTGTACCATTTTGAGACCTGATTTTTGACCCAGTATGTGATCTATACTGGAGAATGTTCCATGTGCACTGGAAAAGAATGTGTATTCTGTTGCTTAGGATGAAAAGCTCTGAATGTATCTGTTAAGTCCATCTGGTACAGTGTGTCAAAGGCCTTGTTTCCTTGGAGATCTGCTTAGATGATCTGTCCTTTGTTGTGAGTGGGGTGTTAAAGTCCCTACTACTATTGTATTATTATCAAAGTGTTTCTTTAATTTTATTAGTAATTGCTTTAGATATTTGACTGTTCCCAAGTTAGGGGCATCACTATATACACTTGTTAGGACTTATTATTGCATAGAACTCTTTTTTATAACATAGTGTCCTTCTTTACCTCTTATTGCAATCTTTGATTTACAACCTAGTATGTCTGATATAAGGATGGCTACTCCACATTCGTTTGATGTCCACAAGCATGATAAATTGTTCTGCACCCTTTACGTTCAATCTGGAGGTAGCTTTGGGTTTAAGGGGAGTCTCTTGTAGACAGCATATTGATGGGTCTCGTTTGTATCCATTCTGATACCATATGTCTTTTGATTGGAGCATTTCATCAATTTACATTCAGAGTAATTGAAAGATATGAAGTTAGTGCCATTGTATTACCTGTAAATTCACTGTTTCTGTAGATTGTCTCTTCGTTTGTGGCCTTTGTTACTTTTGGACTCTCTCACCACTCATAGTATCCTGTCTAATATTTCTGCAGGATTGGTTTAGTGTTCACTAATTCCTTTTGTTTGTGTTTGTCCTGGAAGGTCATTATCTCTCCTTCAATTCTGGTTGACACCCTTGTTGGATACACTATTCTTGGCTGCATATTTTTTCCCATTTAGCACGTTGAATATATCATACCAGTCCTTTCATGCCTGCTAGGTCTCTGTGGACAGGTCTGCCGCCAGCCTCATGTGTCTACCTTGGAGTTGAAGGACCTGTTTTCCAGAGCTTCTTTGAGGATTTCCTCTTTATCTTTGACATTTGCAAGCTTCAGTATTATATGTCGAGGTTTTGACCTATCTTTATTGATTTGGAGTGTGGGTTCTCTGTGCCTCCTGGACTTGAATGCCCATCTTCTTCTACAATTAAGGAAGTTCTCACTATAATTTGTTCAAATAATACTTCTGCCCCTTTCTCCTGATCCTCACCTCCTGGGACCCCTATAATATAAATGTCATTTCACTTTATGGAATTGCAGAGGTCTTGAAATCTTCCTTTATGATCTAATAGCTTTCTTTCTCCTTTTCAGCTTTCTAATTTTCCATCATTTTATATCAAAATCAATGACTCATTCTTCTGTCTCATTCATCCACTTTGTAAGGCTCCACTTGAACTACATCTCAGTAATAGCCTTTCTTTTGTTGGCCTGAGTAGATTTATTTCTTTTATGTCTATATAAGGCGTTCTCTAGTGCCTTCTATGCTAGTTTCAAGCCCAGCTAGTATCTTTATAATCATTGTTTTCAATTCTAGCTCAGACATCTTCCTTCAATCCATATTGATTTCATCCCTAGCAGTGAGTACAACCTCTTGTTCTTTCTTTTGGGGTGATTTTCTCCATCTCCTCATTTGGTCCAGAAAAAAAAGGAAGTAAGAAAGACATAAAACAGCAATCACAACAACAGCAGAGAAAAACAACAAACAAAAAATGAAAACCAAATCAAACAAACAAAAGAAAAAACTACGTACTGGGTGTGTTTAGGACTGCTTGTTAAAAGAAATTAGATGCCGGGGGGCAGAGCAAGATGGCAGAGGAGTAGGAGACCTGGATTTCATCTGGTCTCAGGAATTCAGCTGGATAGGGATCAAACCATTCTGAGCACCTACAAACTCAACAGGAGATCGAAGAAAAGAATAGCAACAACTCTCTGAACAGAAAAGCTACCACTTTCTGGAAGGTAGGACGTGCAGAGAAGTGAATCCGAGGTGATATTCGGGAGGATAGATGGCGGGGGAGGGGGCCACAGCTCGCCGCTTCTGGCAAGTGACAGAGCCACGGAGCACAAAATCAGAACTTTTAGAAGTCGTCTCTGCTGAGGGACCTCGCTCCAGTGGCTAAGCGGGGTGTGGAACCCTCGCAGGACAGTGTGGTCTCAGGACCCTCGGGGGTGCGGCAGAGCTCCCAGGTATCAGAGCAGGGAAGCCGGCTGCAGAGACGGAGCTGAGGTGCGGGCTCTCGGCTCAGGGTTGCCATAAACCATGATCCGTGGCACAGTCGGGCCACTGCTCCTCCAGCAGGCACCCAACAAGCAGCAGATCCAGGGAGACTCTTCTTCCTCCACTGGGAAGAGTGGCACGGGAGCGCACTGCAGGGATCTGCTGGGTTTGGAGACTCCACACTGAGTCAGGTGCCAGAGATAGAAATGCTGGGTCACAGGTGGGGTGAGCATGGAGTGTGGACGGAGACCAGGGAGACAGGAGTGACTGAATGCTTTTCTCTGGGGGCGCATTGAGGAGTGGGTCCCTGAGTTCTCGGCTCCTCCGGGGTGGAGATTGGGAGGCCACCATTTTCACTCTCGGCCTCCAAAGCTGTACGGAAAGCTTGCAGGAAACAAAAGCTCCCAAGAGCAAACCCGAGCAGATTACTCAGCCCGGACTGGCAAGAGCGGGGCAGTTCCACCTCCGGCAAAGACATTTGGGAACCATGGCAACAGGCCCCTCCCCAAGAAGATCAGTGAGAACAGCCAGCCGAGACCAAATTTAATGACCAATGAGAATGGCAGAACTCCAGCGCTAGGGGAATAATGCACATAGAATCCATGGCTTTTTGACCATGATTTTTTAGTCTTTCACAGTTACTTTTTTTTTACTGTCTTTTTTTTTTTTATTTTTCCCTTTTTCAACTAACATCTTATCAATTCCTTTTTTAAAAAACATTTTTATTGTTCACTTTTAGAGTCATATTCTATCCCTTCATACTGGTTACCCTTATTTTTGGCATATATATATAAGTTGTTCTCTCTTAAAAATTTTGAGACAGTTTCTTCTAACAGATCAAAATATACCCTAAATCTCTAGTGTATGGTTTTGTTCTACTGTCCTGCCTGATCACATTCTCTCCCTTTTTTTTTTAATCCTCTTCTTTCCTTTTTCAAACAACTTCTTATCAATTCCTTTTAAAAATTTTTATAATTTTCATCTTTACAGTCATATTCCATCCCTTCATCATATCAACCCTTATTTTTGTACATATATAAGTTTTCCTTTCTTTAAAATTTTGGGAGGCACTTTCTTCTAACAGACCAAAAAATACCCAAATCTAGTGTGTGGCACTGATCTATGCACCGGCCTGATCATATTTGATCATATTCTGTTTTTTTTTGTTTTGTTTTGTTCTGTTTTTGTTTGTTTTCATCTTTTTCTTTTTCTTCTTCTTCTTCTTTTCTTTTTCGCTTTCTTTTTTCTTTCTTCCCCTTTCTTTTCCCTTGGCTTCAGGTCATTTCTGATTTGTTTAGAGTATATTTTCTGGGGACGTTTTTACCCTGTTAACATTTTGTTCTCTCATTAATCTATTCTCCTCTGGGCAAAATGACAAGATGGAAAAAAATCACCTCAAAAAAAGAACAAGAGGTAGTACATACTGCCAGGAACCTACTCAATACAGACATTAGTAAGATGTCGGATCTAGAGTTGAGAATCATCACTTTAAGGATACTAGCTGGGCTTGAAAAAAACATGGTAGTTATTAGAGAAACCCTTTCTGGAGAAATAAAAGAACTAAAATCTAACCATGTCAAAATCAAAAAGGCTATTAATGAGGTGCAAGCAAAAATGGGGGCACTAACTGCTAGGATAAATGAGGCAGAAGAGAGAATCAGTGATACAGGAGTCCAATTGATGGAAAATAAAGAAGCTGAGAAAAAGAGAGAAAAACAACTACTGGATCACGAGGGCAGAATTCGAGAGATAAGTGAAACCATAAGACAAAACAACAGTAGAATAATTGGGATCCCAGAAGAAGAAGAAAGAGAGAGAGGGGCAGAAGGTATATTGGAGCAAATTATAGCGGAGAAGTTCCCTAATTTGGGGAAGGAAACAGGCATCAAAATCCAGGAAGCACAGAGAACCCTTCTCAAAATCAATAAAAATAGGTCAACAACCCGACACCTAAAGATTTTATTTATTCATTTGAGACACAGAGATGTAGAGACAGAGTGAGAGCATGAGCAGGGAGAGAGGCAGAGGGAGAGGGAGAAGCAGGCTCCTTGCTCAGCCAGGAACCCAATGTGGGGTTTGATCCCAGGACCCTGGGATCATGACCTGAGCCGAAGGCAGACGCTTAACTGACTGAGCCACCCAGGCGCCCAAACAACTCGACATCTAATAGTAAAACTTACGAGTCTCAGAGACAAAGAGAAAATCTTGAAAGCAGCTTGGTGAAGAGACCTGTAACCTACAATGGTAGAAACATTAGATTGGCAACACACCTATCCACAGAGACCTGGAAAGCCAGAAAGGACTGGCAGGATATATTCAGAGCACTAAACGAGAAAAATATGCAGCCAAGAATACTATATCCAGCTAGGCTGTCATTGAAAATAGAAGGAGAGATAAAAAGCTTCCAGGACAAACAAAAACTAAAGGAATTAGCAAACACGAAACCAGCCCTACAAGAAATATTGAAAGGGGTCCTCTAAGCAAAGAGAGAGTCTAAAAGCAACATAGAACAGAAAGGAACACAGACAATAATCAGTAACAGTTACCTTACAGGCAATACAATGGCACTAAATTCATATCTTTCAGTAGTTACCCTGAATGTAAATGGGCTAAATGCCCAATCAAAAGACACAGGTTATCAGATTGGATAAAAAAACAAGACCCATCAATATGCTATCAGCAAGAGACTCATTTTAGACCCAAAGACACCCCCAGATTGAAAGTGAGGGGGTGGAAAACCATTTACCATGCTAATGGACACCAAAAGAAAGCTGGGGTGGCAATCCATATATCAGAAAATTAGATTTTAAACCAAAGACTGTAATAAGAGATGAGGAAGGACACTATATACTCCTTAAAGGGTCTATCCAAAAAGAAGATCTAACAATTGTAAATATCTATGCCCCTAACATGGGAGCAGCCAATTATATAAGGCAATTAAGAACAAAAGCAAAGAAACACATAGACAACAATACAATAATAGTGGGGGACTTTAACACCCCCTCACTGAAATGGACAGATCATCTAAGCAAAAGATCAACAAGGAAATAAAGACCTTAAATGACACATTGGACCAAATGGACTTCACAGATGTAGTCAGAACATTCCATCCCAAAGCAGCAGAATAGACATTCTTCTCTAGTGCCCATGGAACATTCTCCAGAATCGATCACATCCTAGGTCATAAATCAGGTCTCAACTGGTACCAAAAGATTGGGATCATTCCCTGCCTATTTTCAGACCACAATGCTTTGAAACTAGAACTCAATCACAAGAGGAAAGTCAGAAAGAACTCAAATACATGGAGGTTAAAGAGCATCCTACTAAAGAATGAATGGGTCAACCAGGAAATTAAAGGAGAATTTAAAAAATTCATGGAAACCAATGAAATTGAAAACACAACTGTTCAAAATCTTTGGGATGCAGCAAAGGCAGTTCTAAGAGGAAAGTATATAGCAATACAAGCCTTTCTCTAGAAACAAGAAAGGTCTCAAATACACAACCTAACCCTACACCTAAAGGAGCTGGAGAAAGAATAGCAAATAAAGCCTAAACCCAGCAGGAGAAGAGAAATAATAAAGATCAGAGCAGAAATCATTGAAATAGAAACCAAAAGAACAGTAGAACAGATCAACGAAACTAGGAGCTGGTTCATTGAAAGAATTAACAAGATTGATAAACCCCTAGCCAGACTTACCAAAAAGAAAAGATAAATGACCCAAATCCACAAAATCATGAATGAAAGAAGAGACATCACAACCAACACCAAAGAAATACAAACAATTCTAAGAACATATTATGAGTAAATATATGCCAGCAAATTAGATAACCTGGAAGAAATGGATGCATTCCTAGAGATATATCAACTACCAAAACTGGACCAGGAAGAAATAGACAACCTGAACAGACCTATAACCACTAGGGAAATAGAAGCAGTCATCAAAAATCTCCCAACAAACAAAAGCCCAGGGCCAGATGGCTTCCCAGGGGAATTCTACCAAACATTTAAAGAAGAATTAATGCCTATTCTTCTGAAACTGTTCCAAAAAATAGAAATGGAAGGAAAACTTCCAAACTCGTTTTATGAGGCCACCATTACCTTAATCCCAAAACCAGACAAAGAACCCATCAAAATGGAGAGTTACAGACCAATATTCTTGATGAACATGGATGCAAAATTCTCACCAAAACACTAGCCAATACGATCCAACAGTACATTAAAAGGATTATTCACCACGACCAAGTGGGATTTATCCCTGGGCTGCAAGGTTGGTTTAACATTCGCAAATCAATCAACATGATACAATACATTAACAAAGGAAAGAACAAGAACCATATGATCCTCTCAATAGATGCAGAAAAAGCATTTGACAAAGTACAGCATCCTTTCTTGAACAAAACTTTTCAGAGTATAGGGATAGAGGGTACATACCTCAATATCATAAAAGCCATCTATGAAAAACCTACAGCGAATATCATTCTCAATGGGGAAAAACTGAGAGCTTTCCCACTAAGGTCAGGAACGCGGCAGGGATGTCCACTATCACCACTGCTATTCAACATAGTATTAGAAGTCCTAGCCACAGCAATCAGACAACAAAAAGAAATAAAAGGCATCCAAATCGACAAAGAAGAAGTCAAACTCTCACTCTTTGCAGATGATATGATACTTTATGTGGAAAACCCCAAAGACTCCACCCCAAAACTGCTAGAACTCATACAGGAATTCAGTAAAGTGGCAGGATATAAAATCAATGCCCAGAAGTCAGTGGCATTCCTATACACCAACAACAAGACAGAAGAAAGAGAAATTAAGGAGTTGATCCCATTTACAATTGCACCCAAAACCATAAGATCCATAGGAATAAATCTAACCAAAGAGGCAAAGGATCTGTACTCAGTAAACTATAAAATACTCATGAAAGAAATTGAGGAAGACACAAAGAAATGGAAAAACGTTCCATGTTCATGGATTGGAAGAACAAATATTGTGAAGATGTCAATGCTACCTAGAGCAATCTACACATTCAATGCAATCCCCATCAAAATACCATCCACTTTTTTCAAAGAAATGGAACAAATAATCCTAAAATTTGTATGGAACCAGAAAAGACCCCAAATAGCCAGAGGAATGTTGAAAAAGAAAAGCAAAGCTGGCGGCATCACAATTCCGGACTTCCAGCTCTATTACAAAGCTGTCATCACCAAGACAGTATAGTACTGGCACAAAAACAGACACAAAGATCAATGGAACAGAATAGAGAGCCCAGAAATCAACCCTCAACTCTATGGTCAACTAATCTTCGAGAAAGCAGGAGAGAATGTCCAATGGAAAAAAGACAGTCTCTTCAACAAATGGTATTGGGAAAATTGGAGAGCCACATGCAGAAGAATGAAACTGGACCATTCCCTTACACCACACACAAAAATAGACTCAAAATGGTTGAAAGACCTCAATGTGAGACAGGAGTCCATCTAAATCCTAAAGGAGAACACAGGCAGCAACCTCTTCGACCTCAGTCGCAGCAACGTCTTCCTAGAAACATCACCAAAGGCAATGGGAAGCAAGGGCAAAAATGAAATCTTGGGACTTCATCAAGATAAAAAGCTTTTGTACAGCAAAAGAAACAGTCAACCAAACCAAAAGACAACTGACAGAATGGGAGAAGATATTTGCAAATGACATATCAGATAAGGGCTATTATCCAAAATCCATAAAGAACTTCTTAAACTCAACACCCAAAGAACAAAGAATCCAATCAAGAAATGGGCAGAAGACATGAACTGACATTTTTCCAAAGAAGACATCCAAATGGCCAACAGACACATGAAAAAGTACTCAACATCACTCGGCATCAGGGAAATTCAAATCAAAACCTCAATGAGATCCCACCTCACAGCAGTCAGAATGGCTAAAATTAACAAGTCAGGAAATGACAGATGTTGGTGGGGATGTGGAGAAAGGGGAACCCTCCTACACTGTTGGTGGGAATGCAAGCTGTTGCAACCACTCTGGAAAACAGTATGGAGGTTCCTCACAAAGTTGAAAATAGAGCTACCGTATGATCCAGTAATTGCACTACTGGGTATTTACCCCAAAGATACAAATGTAGGGATCCGAAGGGGTACGTGCACCCCGATGTTTATAGCAGCAATGTCCACAATAGCCAAACTGTGGAAAGAGCCAAGATGTCCATCAACAGATGAATGGATAAAGAAGAGGTGGTATATATATACAATGGAATATTATGCAGCCATCAATAGGAATGAGATCTTGCCATTTGCAATGACCTGGTTGGAACTGGAGGGTGTTATACTGAGCGAAATAAGTCAATCAGAGAAAGACATGTATCATATGACTTCACTGATATGAGGAATTCTTAATCTCAGGAAACAAACTGAGGGTTGCTGGACTGGTGGGTTTGGGAGGGATGGGGTGGCTGGGTGATACACACTGGGGAGAGTATGTGCTCTGGTAAGCGCTGTGAATTGTGCAAGACTGTTGAATCACAGATCTGTACCTCTGAAACAAATAATGCAATATATGTTAAGGAAAAAAAAAAAGAAGAAGAAGATAGCAGGAGGGGAAGAACGAAGGGGGGGAAATCGGAGGGGGAGACGAACCATGAGATACGATGGACTCTGAAAAACAAACTGAGGGTCCTAAAGGGTTTGGTGGGGAGAGGATGGGTTAACCTGGTGATGGGTGTTAAAGAGGGCACGTTCCTCATGGAGCACTGGGTGTTATATGCAAACAATGAATCATGGAACACTACATCAAAAACTAATGATGTAATGTATGGCGATTAACATAACAACAAATAATTTTAAAAAAAAGGATTCCTTGGTGGATGATGTTATATAGGGCCTAAGGCCATATGCAACTGTGGTTGAGTCTACAGGGAGATTGGTTGTCTAAAGGAATGCTTCTCAGTGTATAACCAAGACCCTTGCAGAGGAATGTGCCACATGGTTGCACATATGCCTTCACAAAACGGTCATTCTCAGGCTTGGGTTCCATCCGTTTTTCACAACTTCATACTGGATTCCAGAGCTCACCTAAATACAAGTTTGTCCATGAATGGCTGCACATTGTTTTTGTTGGGAGTATGAATGGGAAACCTCTTATTACACTGTCTTCCTCAGCTATATATTCTTTATAAAATTAAAAATTTGTTTTTTTATGGAAGAAAAAAATATAAATTAGAATAATACTGGAGAGGAGAGGGTTCATGTGGAGCCTCAGACGAAGGTTGAAGAATACATGCAATGTTGAGAAATTCACTACATTCCCTGATCACTTCTGGCCTCCCATGGGGATTTTACTGAAGAGTGGTATAGCTAACACAAGTTAAAACCTAGCTATTTTGATACACTCAGTGTGTATTTTGAAAAGCTGAAAGGGTAGAATATGTTCACACTTCAATGCAGTAATTTTACTACTAAAATACAACAGATTGACAGAGACCTTAATGAAAAATATGATTTTTCAAATGGCAAGATTTCATTCTTTTTATGTCTGAGTAATATCCCATTGTATATATGTACCACCTCTTCTTTATCCATTTATCAGCTGATGGAAATTTGGGCTCTTTCTAGAATTTGGCTATTGTTGATAATGCTGCTATAAACATCGGGATGCATGTGCCCCTTCAAATAGCTATTTTTGTATCCTTTGGGTAAGTACCTAGTAATGCAATTACTGAATGATAGGGTATTTCTACTTTTAACTTTGTGAGGAACCTCCATACTGTTTTCCACAGCGGCTGCACCAGTTTGCATTCCCACCAACACTGCATGAGGTATCCTTTTTTTCCACATCCTCGCCAACAATTGTTACTTCTTGTGTTGTTGATTTTAGCCATTCTGACTGCTGTGAGGTAAAATCTTATTATAGTTTTGTTTACATTTCCCTGATGATGAGGGATGTTGTTTTCATTCATTTTTTTCAATTCAAGTACAATAAATATGTAGCATTCTATTAGTTTTAGCAAGTCTTCTCAAGGCCTTATGTTTCGGCTCACAGTTTCTTCCAGTTTTATTTTGTTTTGTTTTTGTTTGTTTGTTTTTGTATTCTGTCTGCCACCTGACCCTATGACAACATGACATGAATGTAGTATGTTTTGGGTCCACTTCTCTTCCAAGTATCAAAATATGTTGTAGTTAATATTGCTGCATAGCAAGCCACTACAACTGTTAGTGGTTTAAAATAACAATACTAAGTTATTTTGTTCATGAAACTTGTTTATATAAGGTTTGATGGACACTTTATTTTTGTTTCAATTAGGGCAACTCAAGTGGGATCTGGAGATTCACTTCCAATATAGTATATATATATTATACTATATAAATTATATAACAATATATTATGTATCATACTTCTATATAAACATATAAATTTATAACCATTTATTAGCACAAATTGCTTCATGAATTCATATATCCCAATATTTGAGTCACTCAAATACACTTCCATAAATAATTTTCAAATGATGGGAGCCTAAAGCATATAATTTTACATAGCTTGGAATATAGTATCCATTCCTATGTTGTATGCATTTAGAATGAATTATGTTTGAGAGTGATGTGTGATGTAATATTTGGCATATTATTCCCTAACTTTATTGTAATTTACTTCCTTCAATTGAATTGAGAGAAAGACAACTGAATGTAAAATTTCATCCTAACATTTCAGGTTGAAGGACCTGGTATTCTATTGCGGACAAAATCTTATAATTGTTGAAGCTATGGAACAACATGTAATTTCACAGATATGTTCTTTTCTTTGAAATGATGTGAGATAGTTACATAAATGAGACTTGGAAGTTCATTTAGATATTAAAATTCAGATTGTAAGAATTTTGGCAAGAGACTATTTTAATTTGATTTTCTTCATTTCTAAAGTGACATTTCCTTAAAACAAAATGTGTAGGGTGTAGGTCTTTTTTTATTATTTTTTTGAAAATTAATTATCCTAAAACTTGCAACCCTAGAGAAGATTATGTCTTCTCCCCAGACGATTAGGTTTACTTCCTTTAGTTAACCAGAAAAGAAGGTGAAACATTCAGCCCTAAGGCTTTTCTTGTTATCAAAGATGATTCTTCTACATAGCAGTCAATTATTTATTTTAATGTGAGAAATCGGATATTTTGCTCTTAATTACTATTGTGAATAAATCTATTGTCTGTGTTGATTTATGGGTTAATTTTATGTGTGAATTGTATTTTAATTAGTTTTGTTTTTAAGATAGAGATGTTCACTTCTTCCTTTCATGATTACTACATTTGTTATTAAAGTAAGCTCTATGCCCAGCTGGGGCTTGAACCCACAGCCCTGAGATCAAGAGTTACCTGCTCTACTGACTAAGCCATCCAAGCATCTCTGATTACTATGTATTTTAATATTTAAATGTATATAGTTCAATCTGTTACTTTGTACCTAAGGATTTTTTTAAATTACATAAAACCACAGAAAATGTTCTTCCAGCAAACATTTTGACACACATTTCCTATAAGTTTGTTTTTAATATTTTGTTTTATATTCATTTAATTATTTACTTGTTTGATATTTATTTTATCAAATTAATATGAAGCTAGTATATACATTTTTTAAAAGTAACTATGCACTGTTTAAATAATTCAAACTTATATATATGGTTGATGTTTTTGACACAAAATGAATGAACAATTTAGAATCTCTTAAAAGAAAGAAGGAAAGTTTTATTATGGCCCAGGTTAGGACAACCTTCACTAAGAACAGTGTGCTCTGAGGAAGGATCATCTGGTGTAATGTAAAAAGTTACATCATTAGACAAAAGATATTTCAGAAAGTTATAGACCTTATCTTATCTTTGGACTGTAACCTTAGGACTTACTTTAGCTGCAGGACTGTGTGACTTAATCTTATGAGAGCCAGGGAGGTTTTCTCTTTGTTTTATGTTTGTAATGCTCCCTTTCAGTTTATTTATAAATAAAGCAGATGTACAATGTATGCCCAGGGCAGAAATTGAACCCATGTTGTGAGATTTTGCTGGTAATGTTTGAAGTTTGTCTTCCTTGAGATCCCATGAGCAGGGCCAACGAACATTAAAAGTTGAAAATCTCCTTTATTTTATCAATGTCTATCATATCTTTCTACTTACAGGGCCTCAGTCATTTACTCTTATTGCTGAGGTCCAAAGTTTAGAACAAAAATACTATGACAATGGTTGAAAGCAGCACAAATGTAAATTTTAATTAATTTACTAAATACAAAATAAATATTTTTTAGAACAATGCAAACTAGTCAAGTGAGAGCAAAATATATTCCTACAACACAAATTTCATAATGGATCCCGTTTGGCTGCTGCCAGTTTATCAAATTACTCTCACTATAGACGTCCCAGAAAATGTTTCTCTAGCCATTTTCTCAAAGCCCCCTTGACGTCTTTATTCCTCACACTGTAGATAAGGGGGTTCAACACAGGTGTGAAGATGGTGTAAAAAGCAGACCACCTTGTCATGGGCCACTGAACAGTAGGATTTGGGTCGCATGTAGATGAATATGAGAGTGCCATAGAAGAGCCCCACCACAGCCAGGCGAGAGGAGCAGGTGGCAAAGGCTTTCTTCTGAGCTGCAGTGGACCGCATGCGGAGCACAGCAGCCAAGATGAGACTGTAGGAAGCCAAAATGAGAGACAGAGGGATCAAGAGCATCAGGACGCAACACACATACGTGAAAAACTTAAAAAATGGAGTGTCGGCATAGGCAAGGAAAAGAAGTGGTTGATTTCTCGAGAATGGCAGTAAGGGAAGCTCAGAGTGGCACCAGACTGCATCAGCCCATCCACCCCTCCCAGAAGCCAGGCGCCTGTGGTCATGTGCAAGCAGAGCTTCTGACTCATGAGGATGGGGTAGCGCAGGGGGTGACGTATGGCCACACAGCGGTCATAGGCCATGGCCACTAAGAGGAAACACTCACCCTCTCCCAGCATGGGAAACAGTAAAATCCGGGCTCCACAGCCAGCAGGGGGGATGGACCTGGTGCCCATCAGGTAGTTGGTTGCCTTTCTGGGGACTGTGGTGGAGACCAGCATCATGTCCATGAGGGAGAGCTGGCTAAGCAGGAAGCACATGGGTGTGCGCAGCTGGGGTCCTCATGGATGAGCACAATCATGAGGGCATTGCCCATCAGGGAGACGAGGAAGACCATGAGCACCACTGAAGAGAGGAGCAGGTGGGTCTGAGTGTGGTTAAAGAGCCCTAAGAGAATGAAGTATACTGTGTGGTGTCATTTGCATCTTCCATGGCTCAATTCATGCCTGGAAGGCAAGGAATTATAAGGAGTGAGAGTTGTTTGAAAGGAAGGTTAGGCATTTATTTAAGAAGATGTGGTCAAATGACAGAAAAAAATGAGACTTGGAGGAATAATTACATCTTTAATCTCACTTTGTGACAGGATATTTGCCTTAGCATCCTATCATACATCTCTGTTGTTATTATACAATATTTTTTAATCCAAATAAATTGCATAACAAGTATATCTTGCAGGACACATCACACTTCTGTTATTTCTGTACGTCTTGTTAGGATGCCACACATAATTTACTCATGGTGTTAGGAAATATTATGCCTTCCCAGTTTTCTAAAGTTTGTGTACTTCTGTGTTGAAAGAGCCTCATAGTCATGCCTTTTAGTTAATATTAAAGTGATATATCTCTTAATTATGGCTATGGCTTTTTCATGTTTCTCATATGTTTAAGTTAATGTCTCAAGATTTTCTTTGATGTTGTGAGAAATTGTTTTAACTTAAAAAGTACAGAAAAATAAATATAAAACTACTATAACTCAGTTTTCAGGTGAGGGACACAAAATGGCTATATTTCTCTATTTTACATGTGTGTTTAGTACATGGTTTCAATATGCCAGGCTTCCAGCTACCACAGATACGGCAACAAAGCACCTACCACCATACTGGCCATATTATCATTGTGTTTACGCATGATTAGAGGGAACTTACCTTAGTTTAGAGACCTTGCAACAGTTAATTTTTATACCTAGTATGTACTCGCAAAATGCTGAATTTGATTAAATGTGTGCATGACAAAAAGTCAATTTCATAAATGTTTATAACCCTAAGGAACATAAAAAATGGTTTTACTTATTTGAATTTTGTTACCAGTAATCACACATCCTCAAAGGTAGGAGGTAGATTAATTTATTAACTGATTAAGTTATTAATTATAAAATTAATCACTTTTTAATTAACTGGTAATTTGACTAATTATCTAACTGGTTTATTAAGACCTGCTTAAATCAAGTTATGTCCAACTTACTCTGAAGTACAGCATTACCTGCAAATAAAACATGGAGCATCTCCTTTATTTTCAGGCATTATTTATATTTTCCCTAAAGCCTCAAGCTTTCATTTTTCTTATCTGTAAGTATCTATGGTAGTAGAATTAGATGTATATGCAAATGATTTCTTTTTTATATTTATGTAACATTTGTATTTCCCTTACAAATTCACTCTATCAAAAACAAAAATAGATTAATGATTACCAAGATTTTAGGATTGGAATTTATTCATAATCTATAAGATAGCAAATCCTTATTTACTTTTTATGTAAATTAATTGGTAAGCAGTGAAAAATTTTAAATGTGCAAAACCTTTCATAAATATTACATTGTTTTAAGTATCTAGCATATATGAGCAATACCCAGAGAATCATTAAATGATACAGATGTTCTGTGCATCAAAATAGCTATAAATAAGACACAATAATGAGCATATCACAATCATGGTTTAATTCAATGATATATACATATATATATACGTCATATATATATAGTTTTTATTCTATTTATTTATTTTATTATTTTTTTTTTTAAAGATTTTATTTATTTATTTGACAGAGAGGGAGTTAGTGAGAGCAGGAACACAATCAGGGGGAGTAGGAGAGGGATAAGCAGGCTTCTCGCAGAGCAAATAAATAAATAAGTAAAATCTTTTTAAAAAACTATATATAGTGGCACCTGGGTGGCTCAGTCATTAGGCTCAGGTCATGATCCCGGGGTCCTGGGATTGAGCCCCGCATCAGGCTCCCTGCTCAGTGGGGAGCCTGCTTCTCCCTCTCCCACTCCCCCTGCTTGTGTTCCCTCTCTCGCTGTCTCTCTCTGTCAAATAAATAAAATATTTAAAAAAATAAATGAAATAAAATGAAATAAAATACTAAAATTTCTGTTACATCAATTTTGAATTGAAGTTTATATTTTATATTGCATGTATTTGAAATACTTATACGTTATTATCCACTTAAAATCAATGGGCTGCTCTATTTTTAACTTTTTGAGGAACCTCCATACTGTTTTCCAGAGTGGTTGCAACAGCTTGCATTCCCACCAACAGTGTGGGAGGGTTCCCCTTTCTCCACATCCTCACCGGCATCTGTCATTTCCTGACTTGTTAATTTTAGCCATTCTGACTGGTGTGAGGTGGGATCTCATTGAGGTTTTGATTTGGATTTCCCTGATGCTGAGTGATGTTGAGCACTTTTTCATGTGTCTGCTGGCCATTTGGATGTCTTCTTTGGAAAAATGTCTGTTCATGTCTTCTGCCCATTTCTTGATTGGATCATTTGTTCTTTGGCTGTTGAGTTTGATAACTTCTTTTTTTGTTGTTGTTGTTTTTTTGTTTGTTTGTTTGTTTATGGTGATCATTTTATTGTTTTCTTTTTAAAAAAAAAATTTTATTGTTATGTTAATCCCCATACATTACATCATTAGTTTTAGATATAGTGTTCCATGATTCATTGTTTGTACATAACACCCAGTGCTCCATGCAGAATGTGCCCTCTTCAATACCCATCACCAGGCCAACCCACCCTCCCACTCCCCTCCCCTCTAGAACCCTCAGTTTGTTTCTCAGAGTCCATAGTCTCTCATGGTTCGTCTACCCCCTCCGATTTCCCCCCCCTTCATTCTTCCCCTCCTGCTACCTTCTTTTTTTTTTTTTCTTAACATATATTGCATTATTTGTTTCAGAGGTACAAATCCGAGATTCAACAGTCTTGCACAATTCACAACGCTTACCAGAGCACAAAACCTCCCCAATGTCTATCACCCAGCCACCCCATCCCCCCCACCCCCCCACTCCAACAACCCTCAGTTTGTTTCCTGAGATTAAGAATTCCTCATATCAGTGAGGTCATATGATACATGCCTTTCTCTGATTGACTTATTTCGCTCAGCATAATACCCTCCAGTTCCATCCACGTCATTGCAAATGGCAAGATCTCATTCTTTTTGATGGCTACATAATATTCCATTGTATATATATACCACCTCTTCTTTATCCATTCATCTGTCGATGGACATCTTGGCTCTTTCCACAGTTTGGCTATTGTGGACATTGCTGCTATAAACATCGGGGTGCACGTAGCCTTTCGGGTCCCTACTTTTGTATTTTGGGGTAAATACCCAGTAGTGCAATTGCTGGATCATACGGTAGCTCTATTTTCAACTTTGTGAGGAACTTCCATACTGTTTTCCAGAGTGGCTGCACCAGCTTGCATTCCCACCAACAGTGTAGGAGGGTTCCCCTTTCTCCGCATCCCCGCCAACATCTGTCCTTTCCTGACTTGTTAATTTTAGCCATTCTGACTAGTGTGAGGTGGTATCTCATTGAGGTTTTGATTTGGATTTCCCTGATGCCGAGCAATATTGAGCACTTTTTCATGTGTCTGCTGGCCATTTGGATGTCTTCTTTGGAAAAATGTCTGTTCATGTCTTCTGCCCATTTCTTGATCGGATTATTTGTTCTTTCAGTGTTGAGTTTGATAAGTTCTTTATAGATTTTGGATATTAGCCCTTTACCTGATATATCATTTGCAAATATCTTCTCCCATTCTGTCGGTTGTCTTTTGGTTTTGTTGACTGTTTCCTTTGCTGTGCAAAAGCTTTTTATCTTGATGAAGTCCCAAGAGTTCATTTTTGCCCTTGCTTCCCTTGCCTTTGGCGATATTTCTAGGAAGAAGTTGCTGCGGCTGAGGTCAAAGAGGTTGCTGCCTGTGTTCTCCTTTAGGATTTTGATGGACTCCTGTCTCACATTGAGGTCTTTCAACCATTTGGAGTCTATTTTTGTGTGTGGTGTAAGGGAATGGCCCAGTTTCATTCTTCTGCATGTGGCTATCAAATTTTCCCAACACCATTTGTTGAAGAGACTGTCTTTTTTCCATTGGACATTCTTTCCTGCTTTGTCAAAGATTAGTTGACCATAGAGGTGAGGGTCCATTTCTGGGCTCTCTATTCTGTTCCATTGATCTATGTGTCCGTTTTTGTGCCAGTACCATACTGTCTTGATGATGACAGCTTTGTAATAGAGCTGGAAGTCCGGAATTGTGATGCTGCCAGCTTTGCTTTTCTTTTTCAACATTCCTCTGGGTATTTGGGGTCTTTTCTGGTTCCATACAAATTTTAGGATTATTTGTTCCATTTCTTTGAAAAAAGTGGATGGTATTTTGATGGGGACTGCATTGAATGTCTAGATTGCTCTAGGTAGCATTGACATCTTCACAATATTTGTTCTTCCAATCCATGAGCATGGAACGTTTTTCCATTTCTTTGTGTCTTCCTCAATTTCTTTCATGAGTATTTTATAGTTTTCTGAGTACAGATTCTTTGCCTCTTTGGTTAGAGTTATTCCTAGTTATCTTACGTTTTTGGGTGCAATTGTAAATGGGATTGACTCCTTAATTTCTCTTTCTTCTGTCTCGTTGTTGGTGTATAGGAATGCCACTGACTTCTGGGCATTGATTTTATATCCTGCCACTTTACTGAATTCCTGTATCAGTTCTAGCAGTTTGGGGGTGGAGCCTTTTGGGTGTTCCACATAAAGTATCATATCATCTGCAAAGAGTGAGAGTTTGACTTCTTCTTTGCCGATTTGGATGCCTTTTATTTCTTTTTGTTGTCTGATTGCTGTGGCTAGGACTTCCAATACTATGTTGAATAGCAGTGGTGATAGTGGACATCCCTGCCACGTTCCTGACCTTAGGGGGAAAGCTCTCAGTTTTTCCCCATTGAGAATGATATTTGCTGTAGGTTTTTCATAGGTGGCTTTTATGATATTGAGCTATGTATCCTCTATCCCTATACTCTGGAGAGTTTTGATCAAGAAAGGATGCTGTACTTTGTCAAATGCTTTTTCTGCATCTATTGAGAGGATCATATGATTCTTGTTCTTTCTTTTGTTAATGTATTGTATCACGTTGATTGATTTGTGGATGTTGAACCAACCTTGCAGCCCAGGGATAAATCCCACTTGGTCGTGGTGAATAATCCTTTTAATGTACTGTTGGATCCTATTGGCTAGTATATTGGTGAGAATTTTTTCATCCATGTTCATCAAGGATATTGGTCTGTATTTCTACTTTTAAATGGGGTCTTTGGTTTTGGGATCAAGGTAATGGTGGCCTCATAAAATGAGTTTGGCAGTTTTCCTTCCATTTCTATTTTTTGGAACAGTTTCAGAAGAATAGGCATTAATTCTTCTTTACATGTTTGGTAGAATTCCCTTGGGAAGCCATCTGGCCCTGGACTTTTGTTTTTTGGGAGATTTTTGATGACTGCTTCAATTTCCTTAGTGGTTATAGGACTGTTCAGGTTTTCTATTTCTTCCTGGTTCAGTTTTGGTAGTTGATACATCTCTAGGAATGCATCCATTTCTTCCAGGTTATCTAATTTGCTGGCATAGAATTGCTCATAATACGTTCTTATAATTGTTTGTATTTCTTTGGTGTTGGTTGTGATCTCTCCTCTTTCATTCATGATTTTGTTGATTTGGGTCATTTCTCTTTTCTTTTTGATAAGTCTGGCCAGGGATTTATCAATCTTGTTAATTCTTTCAAAGAACCAGCTCCTAGTTTCGTTGATCTGTTCTACTGTTCTTTTGGTTTCTATTTCATTGATTTCTGCTCTGATCTTTATTATTTCTCTGTCTCCTGCTGGGTTTTGGCTTTATTTGCTGTTCTCTCTCCAGCTCCTTTAGGGTTAGGTTGTGTACTTGAGACCTTTCTTGTTTCTTGAGAAAGGCTTGTATTGCTATATACTTTCCTCTTAGGACTGCCTTTGCTGCATCCCAAAGATTTTGAATAGTTGTATTTTCATTTTCATTGGTTTCCATGAATTTTTTTTAATTCGTCTTTAATTTCCTGGTTGACCCATTCATTCTTTATTAGGATGCTCTTTAGCCTCCATGTATTTGAGTTCCTTCTGACTTCCCTCTTGTGATTGAGTTCTAGTTTCAAAGCATTGTGGTCTGAACACAGGGAGGGAATGATCCCAATCTTTTGGTACCAGTTGAGACCTGATTTTTGACCTAGGATGTGATCGATTCTGGAGAATGTTCCAGGGGCACTAGAGAAGAATGTGTATTCCGTTGCTTTGGGATGGAATGTTCTGAATACATCTGTGAAGTCCATTTGGTCCAATGTGTCATTTAAAGTCTTTATTTCCTTGTTGATCTTTTGTTTAGATGATCTGTCCATTTCAGTGAGGGGGCTGTTAAAGTCCCCCACTGTTATTGTATTGTTGTCTATGTGTTTCTTTGCTTTTGTTCTTAATTGCTTTATATAATTGGCTGCTCCCATGTTAGGGGCATAGATATTTACAATTGTTAGATCTTCTTGTTGGATAGACCCTTTAAGTAGGATATAGTGTCCTTCCTCATCTCTTATTACAGTCTTTGGTTTAAAATCTAATTTGTCTGATATAAGGATTGCCACCCCAGCTTTCTTTTGGTGTCCATTAGCATGGTAAATGGTTTTCCACTCCCTCACTTTAAATCTGGGGGTGTCTTTGGGTCTAAAATGAGTGTCTTGCAGACAGCATATCAATAGGTCTTGTTTTTTAATCCAATCTGATAGCCTGTGTCTTTTGATTGGGGCATTTAGCTCATTTACATTCACGGTAACTATTGAAAGATAGGAATTTAGTGCTATTGTATTGCCTGTAAGGTGACTGTTAGTGTATATTATCTATGTTCCTTTCTGGTCAATGTTGCTTTTAGGCTCTCTCTTTGCTTAGAGGACCCCTTTCAATATTTCTTTAGGGCTGGTTTCGTGTTTGCAAATTCCTTTAGTTTTTGTTTGTCCTGGAAGCTTCTTATCTCTCTTATTTTCAGTGACAGCCTAACTGGATATAGTATTCTTGGCCACATATTTTTCTCATTTAGTGCTCTGAATATATCCTGCCAGTCCTTTCTGGCCTGCCAGGTCTCTGTGGATAGGTCTGTTGCCAGTCTAATGTTTCTACCATTGTAGGTTACAGATCTCTTGTCCTGAGCTGCTTTCAGGATTTTCTCTTTGTCTCTGAGACTCTTAAGTTTTACTATTAGATGTCAGGGTGTTGACATATTTTTTTGATTTTGAGAGGGGTTCTCTGGATTTTGATGCCTGTTTCCTTCCCCAAATTAGGGAAGATCTCTGCTATAATTTGCTCCAATATACCTTCTGCCTCTCTCTGTCTTTCTTCTTCTTCTGGGATCCCAATTATTCTAATGTTTTTTCGTCTTATGGTATCGCTTATCTCTCGATTTCTGCCCTCGTGATCCAGTAGTTGTTTATCTCTCTTTTTCTCAGCTTCTTTATTTTCCATCATTTGATCTTCTATATCACTAATTCCTTTTTCTGCCTCATTTATCCTAGCAGTTAGAGCCTCCATTTTCATTGCACCTCATTAATAGCCTTTTTGATTTTGACTTGGTTAGATTTTAGTTCTTTTATTTCTAATAACTTCCATGTTCTTTTCAAGCCCAGCTAGTATCTTTAAAATCATCATTCTGAACTCTAGTTCTGACATTGTACTAATGTCCATATTTAGGTCCTTGGCAGTCAGTACTGCCTCTTGTTCATTCTGTTGAGGTGATTTTTTCCTTCTTGTCATGTTGTCCAGAGGAGAATAGATGAATGAGAGAACAAAATGCTAACAGGGTAACAATGTCCCCAGTTAATATCCTCTAAACAAATCAGAAAGGACCTGAAACCTGGGGAAAAGAAAGGGAATGAAAGAAAAAAGAAAAGAAAAAGATAAAAACAAACAAAAACAGAACAAAACAATAAAAAACAGAATATGATCAAATATGATCAGGCTGGTGCATAGATCAGTGCCACACACAGATTTTGGGTGTATTTTCATCTGTTAGAAGAAAGTGCCTCCCAAAATTTTAAGGAAAGAAAAACTTACATATGTACAAATAAGGGTTAATATGATGAAGGGATGGAATATGAATGTAAAGATGAAAATTAGAAAAGATTTTATAAAAGGAATTCATAAGAAGTTGTTTGAAAAAAGAAAGAAGAGGATTTAAAAGAAAAAAGAAAAAAAAGGAGAGAATGTGATCAGGGAGAATAAAACAAAGCCATACACTAGAGATTTAGGGTACATTTTTATCTGTTAGAAGAAACTGTATCTCAAAATTTTACAGAGAAAACAACTTATACATATATATATGCCAAAAATAAGGGTAACTACTATGAAGGTATAAAATATGACTCTAAAAAATGAAAAATAAAAATGCTTTAAGAAAGGGATTGATAAGATGTTGGTTGAAAAAGGGAAAGGGGCACCTGGGTGGCTCAGTCGTTAAGTGTCTGCCTTCAGCTCAGGTCATGATCCCAGGATCCTGGGATTGAGCCCCGCATCAGGCTCCCTGTTCAGCGGGAAGCATGCTTCTCCCTCTTCCACTCCCCCTGCTTGTGTTCCTGCTTTTGCTATCTCTCTCTCTTTCAAATAAATAAATAATTTAAAAAAAAAAAAACAAAAAAAAAAGAAAAAGGGAAAAAGAAAAATTCAAAAAAAAATTAAAAAAAATTAACTTTGAAAGACTAAAGAATCATGGTAAAGAAGCCATGAATTCTATGTGCAGTATTCCCCTAGCGCTGGAGTTTTGCCGTTCTCATTGACAGTAAACTTGGTCTTGGCTGGCTGTCCTTGCTGATCTTCTGGGGGAGGGGCCTTTTGCCATGGTTCCCCAATGTCTTCACCGAGGCAGAATTGCCCTGCTTTTGCCCGGTCCGGGCTAAGTAATCTGCTCGGGTTTGCTCTCAGGAGCTTTTTTTCCTTGCAAGCTTTCCGTTCAGCTTTGGAGGAGGAGAGTGAAAATGGCGGCCTCCCAATCTCCGCCCTGGAGGACCCAAGAACTTGGGGCCCCACTCCTCAGTGAGCCCCCAGAGAAAAGTAGTCAATCACTCCCATCTCCCTGGTCTCCGGCCGCAAGTTTTAACAAGGTGTGTTTTGGTCGGCTTGTTAAAGGAAGCCAGAAAAAAAAAAAAGGAAAAAAAAAGGAAGAAAAGAAGAAAGAAAGAAAGAAAGAAGAAAGAAAGAAAGAAAGAAAGAACCTAGATCCTATTTCCCCTAGAGCTGAAGCTTTCCGGCACTCTCTGTGATGTGTGGGAGTGGTTTCTGCTAATCTTTTGGAGGGAGGGCCTGCCACACTGATTCTCAGGTGCACTTGCCCTAGTGGAGATGCCCCTGCAGGACATTGGAAGGTGAGGCTTGGTGCAAGCAGTTCTAGTCTCCACTGGAGGGGAGGGGGGATCAATGCTGTGGTTGTCACTGAAGTTGATCAGTGCTGATGGGCAGGGTGAGAGAAGAAATGGGGTGCCCTGCTCTCTCAACCGTGGGGAGTTCACTCCCAACATTCTTCAGGAAGCCATCACAGAAGAGGAAAAAATCACCCCTCTTGTGTCTCCAACTTCTGTCAGTTCCCTGCCTTTACTCTATGTCTGAGCTATCTGCCCATGATGTGGCACAGCACTACCATGTTTTATCTCAGACACACAGCTGAGTTTCAAAATTCTAAATTTAAGGACCCACCCACATGGCATGGACCTGCTCTGCTCCTCTGTGTGAGGGTCTCATCATGCTTTTGCCATTTGCCAGTTTGTCCCAGAAAAGTTGTTGCATGACCACACAGCACTTTGGAATTTATGGTAAAGCACAGCAAAAAGCCAAGACCAAGTTTTGCTGTCCTCAGCCCATGTCCTTGTCCTTATGCTAATGAATAGGGCAGCACGTTGGCACCACCAGTTCTTTTGTCCTGGGACAGGCCATGCCACCATTCCCTTATACACTCCAACCAGGGAAACTCCTTCTCCCCATGCAATGCAGTAGATCCTCGCACCATACTGCCCAATCTCAGGTCTCTGCCCTTCTTCCCCAAAGGAGCACTGCTAGGCCAACCAGGTATGACCCCCAGCAATGGCGAGGAATTTTAACACTTCAGACTTTGAACTCCACTGCTCACAATAACTTCTGGTAGTCAGACCCTCTCCTTTTCCCAGTCCATTGTTTTGGGGAAGATTTTCTCTTGTGCATTCCTCTGCCTGCTGCTTCTCTCTCTCTCTCTCTCTCTCTCTCTCTCTCTCTCTCTGTCATTTCGCTCTCCATAATCAGGAATCCCTCCTCTCTGCAGCACCTGCAGTTTTTTTCTCCCCCAAATCAACTCTCCACCACTCCTACCTTCCATGAAGTGGTCATTTCTCTACTTTTAGATGGTAGTTTTGTCCTGTCAGTTCTTAGATTGGTTTCTTGGTGTTCAGAATGATTTGATATTTATCTAGCTGTGTTCCAGGGACAAGGCAAGATTAGGGTCCCCCTACTCCTCTGACATCTTAACTCCTCCCTGAATTTCTTATTTTTAATTATAGCAGAATTTCAGGAATTTCAGCACAATGAGATTGTATTGTGTCTGGGTAACTGGAATAGTTAATTTTGGCAAATTATTTTTGTCATGAAATTCCCATTTGGCTGAATTTTTCCACATATTCTAAAACTTGCTCTACAGGACAGTTTAATATTAGTGGAAAGATGCCTCAATATGCTAGATGGCTTTTCTCCTCAGCATTTATGTATGTCCTCTAGCTAAAAGCTACCAGGAAAACATTTATAATTGAATGAGTCAGTATATTACTCACTGCAGTAAGGGAAAACACACATTGTAGGGAACTGTGGAGTGTCTGTGTGAGGGGGTATTAGAGGTGACTAGAGTGAGAATATTTTTACTTAATTATTGTTGTAATGAGCTACAATAGAAGGCATTTGAAGCTCACTTTTCCTTCATTAGTTCTTCAAAGGCCCCCAAATAGCTGAGGACCTTTTTCTTGCTGTTAATTTGAGGAGAGTGAAATATGTCTGTATTTTGGCTTGTCGAGATTCCTTTCTCAGCCAACAAGCATCCTATAGTACATAATCTAATTTCCATTAACATGTATTCTCTTTTGCAGAAGAGTCCCTTCCCATGGACCATATTCTAGCCTACAAGAAACATGAGATTTTCACCCAGAAAAGCTGTAAGTGCACCAGTCTTGCAATGCAGCACTCTTCCATCACACTAGAGAGTAGTTACTAGCCCTTTTCTTACTCTTAACATCCCAAGCAGAAGGTGAACATAGGTCCACTGTGTTCTTTAGATTTCATGAGACAGATTAACTCACCTCTTAATTTTTGTTCCCATATGTTTTAAGTGAGGAGCAGGCAACCATACCATGTCCCAATTTTCTGGTACAGTATCTCAGATTGCACCTACAGATCTTTCCTAAAACCTCCATGTTCTCTCTTGACTCTATTACATATTCCATGCCCATGAGCAGGTAGATTCATGTAACCAGATTTAGGCCACCTCCTCTAAAATAACCTGTGATGATGGGTTTGGTATTCATTTGGGATAGTTCACTTATTATTATTATTATTATTATTATTATTATTATTATTTTGCTCAAGGATTTCATTTTAACATTTCTTTACTTATATTTTAAATATTTTATTGTAATACATCCAAATGATGTTAGTGACACAAAGAAAATCCATTTCAGCTCAGCCTGTCATGTTGCTTCAGCTACTTACCTTTGCAACCTACTTTAAAACCATTCTGTCCCAACCTGATCTGAACCCTGTAAGTATTCTACTTTCTCACCCAGGCCCACTCTTCCTGCATTTCACATATTGTCTTAAATTCAATTATTTCTAGCTATGCATTTGGTAAATTCCATCTTTATGCATCACTTTCTCAGTGAGAGTTTTCCTGATAACTAGATTTAAATGAACCCACTCATTATCATTCTATATCTTGATACCTTGATCATTTCCCACACAACATTTTGAAGCTAGGAATTGTCAGTTTTTACCTGTTTATCACCAGTGCCAGATACACAGTTACAGTTACAAATAGACAATCTACAGCGTTGGAGATAATGGATATCTAAAACGCATATATACAGTGCCAAATAATCATTTGTTGAATAGATGAATAAATTGTAGTGTTCTTTTAAATTAAGTTGGAGATTATGGTCATTATAACTTCAAAACAGCATTGAGGTGAAAAGGTAAGGAAATGAATGCCTGGAAGAGATAATCACCTAAAGATACATATATATATATATTTTTAGAGTGAACAGTAAGTAATTCCAGGTATAGAATTCTCTTGTCAATGTAATCAGGCTCCTCTAGGTTTAAGCAATATCAGTTGGGACCCAATCAATTTCCTGATGATGCAGAGTAGAACCCACACCCTCTTCCATGAATGAATGAAGGAGAAATCACACCTATCAGGGATCAACTGAGAATTAGCTTTCCTTTACCACTTGTAAAAGTAGATATTTCCTTTGGGTATTGTATTTATGTTCTGTGGCCTGAAATTGTCAACTAAATTTTATAGCATGTAATTCAAATCAAGTAATTCTTGTTCATTAGCATATAGACATATTGAGGACTAAAATGATAAAAAGGTATAATTTATGGCATCAAAATGATTTTTAGATTTATTTGAAGGAAGAAGATCAGCATTCTGATCATTTGAAAATAGAAGATTTATATATATATATATAAATTATAAAATTTATAAATTATATATGTATAAATCTGGAGTCTCAGCAGATTTAAAATAGGGCAATTTTTCCTCAGTAACAAAGACATTTTCTTCCTGGCTTTTCTAAACAACTTAAGTGCTCGATGGTCAGAGTGTGTCCATGTTGATCACTGGAGAGGGGGCCAGGATAAAAGTATGGTCTCAAGGCCTCTGTGAAGCACTGTTTGTAGGTATAGATGTGAGACTTGTTGGTCACATTATAAAAGGAGACACTTCCAGCCTCATAGTCCAAGAAGATACCAATAATCTCAGGAGGTTCCTCAATGTGGAGTATTACCCGTGGATTTGCAAGAGCTTGGTAGTTATTACTTCTACTCAAGCACAGTGTCCAGAACCCAGTCTCTGAGGACACCATGATTTCTCCTTGTCTGCAGATAGAATTTTTACAAATGCCTAAAGTCCACTGCATTGTATTTTTCACATTCACTTCCCAGTAGTGTTTACCTTTGGAAAAAATTTGCTGACCTAATACACAGACTAGATCATCAAACTGCTGCTTATTTTTGGGTAGTTCCTGCAAGATATCACCTCTTTTCATACTTCTCTTGTCTTCACCAACTTGGGGATATGGATGAGCTGTGTCTGGATCCAAGGTAACATTTTCTATGAAAGAACATATTGTCAGTCTTGGCTATGATGAATAATAATCCATAATATTTAACATATTATACAAGTGACCCTCCTCTGTCTAGGATCTTTCTGTAGCTTTCTTCAAATGAAGCTGCTCCTTTCCCTCAAGTCATGCTTTTTATATCACCTCTATTTATCAACTCACCCACTTGAGAACTTGATAATGAGCATTTGTTCAGAATGGAAAAAAAAGAGTATCTAAACACTTAGATTTTTTCTAGTCAAAATATTTTTTTTGAATATGGTCAATGTTACACTGAACACTTATTATGTGCCTAGTGCTGTTTGAAGTATATTTATACATATTTAATTTTAATATCAGTCAAATGGAGAAATATTTTTATTTTGTAGTTGAGACAACAAAGATTTAGAGAAGTTTTCCAACTATGATTACTAATATCCATTAATGTTTGGATTCAAGTACAGATCTATCTGATTCAAATTATGAATTAATGAAAAACAATTGCATATATTTACTTTGAATCTGAATGTTTTTGACAATTTATATGATAAAATGGAAGATTTGGAGGAAGAAATAAAAGGTGTGTGTGTATATTCTGTGTGAGTTTGTGAGTGTGTTACAGTCTCCCTTCTTGGGTGACCCAGTGTGCTGGCTAAAAGTAAGAATCCATATCCAAGTACTTCAGTCTCTACTTACCTGCATATTTTCGAGCAAATTCCATCTCTAAAATTAAAAAAAAAAGAAAGAAAGAAAAGAAAATTATAATTTTTTTTTTTTTTAAAGATTTTATTTATTTATTTGACAGAGAGAGAGATAGCGAGAGCAGGAACACAAGCAGGGGGAGTGGGAGAGGGAGAAGCAGGCTTCCCGCCGAGCAGGGAGCCCGATGTGGGACTCGATCCCAGGACTCTGGGATCATGACCTGAGCCGAAGGCAGACGCTTAACGACTGAGCCACCCAGGCGCCCGAAAATTATAATTTTGAAACCAAGATTTAACAGTGAGTAAAACAGGAAAGAGATGAGTGGTCAAAAGGCAGGTGCATGAGTCAGGGCTAGAGGCAGCCATTTTCATTACTCACCATCTTTTTCCAGGAGTTTTATCCATTCTGAAAGAATAGGATGCAATGAGAGTTTGCTTTGAAATATATTTACATTTCTATCCTCACAGAGAAATATTACTTACCAAGTTCTTCATGAAGCTTTCGTGAAAAGCCAAACAGTGACAAATCCTTGTGAGAAGTTGGCTAGGAGTTATTAACTAGACTCTTGTTCTAATATTTGCAGATATAAAACATTTGGGTTAAAAAAAAGACAATGGATGGATTTAAGTTACAGATTTGGAAAATAATGGTTTAAAGCCTTTTGGTCGGCTTTGCTTTAACATAATTCAAAGGATCATAATGCACATTTTTTGCCCAGAAATAGCCATTCCCAGGTGTTTGCCTTAAGCACATGGATTCCTGCAGACTGCCCTAAAGTATAAACTTAAGAAGCTGGCACTGCAAGCACCAGTGAGGTTTGGATATAATTTCTATTTCTATTTCTCTGCACCTGAAGAATTAAAAACTAAATGGAGGAGCTCCTGGTTTTGGCTCAGATGATGATCTCAGGACCCTGATCTCAGGGTCTTGAAATGAAGTCTTACATCTGGCTCCACACTCAGTGTGGAGTCTGCTTGCATCTCTCTCTCTCTCCCTCTGCCTCTACCCACTCTAAAATAAATTTTAAAATCTTTTAAAAAGTTAAAAAAAAAAACTAAATGCAGTTACTTTTGCTATAATGTTTATTTTAAAAATGCAAATTTGTCCCAATATGATTAACATATTAAGAAAGATTTTAGTACATCGTGAATTTTGCATTTTTTATATGTGATTTTTTGGTATGGAAACCTGTACCCTGTTGAATCTAGAGGTGTAGAAATACATATAAACACACACACAAATACACATATATAGGCACACATCTCAGAAGGACAATGACATGCATCCATCCACAATAGCAATTTTCCACACTGCCTCTTCACAAGGACTATAAGCCACCACCCTCATGAATGGTGCACAGATCCATGCCCTTCTTTTCTTTGTTTTTTATCCATATTTCTTTGTTGCTCTTTCTCTCTCTTTTTTTTAATTTCTCTCATTATCGTCCATTAATTTTATCCCCCTCTTTTGTATAAGTTGTTGGGCATGGAGGTGGAGGTAGGGAAAATACATGTTGCCACATGTAAACATCAGGTCTCTTTAATGGTTAAGTGCCATATTATTGTAGTGTGTAGGTATTTCTTAACAATTTAGCAAAGTATGAAGTTCTGTGACCATTTGCTAGGTTTTTGATTTTCTTTTTGTTTTTAACATGTCACCAACAGTTTTTTACTACCTTGCCTGTAATGTATGTTATGGACTGAATTTCTTTCTAGAAAATTCTTATATTAAAATCCTAACCCACAATGTAACCATATTAGGAAAGTAATTTGGTCATGACAGTGGAGCCCTCATGAATAGAATTTGTGCCCTTAAAAGAAGAGACATGAGCACTTGTTCTTGTTTTCAGTTTTCTGCCAGACCAATGATGGAAAATAAAGAAGCTGAGAAAAAGATGGATAAACAACTACTGGATCATAAGGGCAGAATTCAAGAGATAAGTGATAGCATAAGATGAAACAGTATTAGAATAATTGGGATCCCAGAAGAAGAAGAAAGAGAGAAAGGGGCAGAAGGTATATTGGAGCAAATTATAGCAGAGAACGTCCCTAATTTAGGGAAGGAAACAGGCATCAAAATCCAGGTGGCACAGAGAAGCCCCCTAAAAATCAATAAAAATAGGTCAACACCCTGACATCTAATAGGAAAACTTACGAGTCTCAGAGAAAAGGGGAAAACCCTGAAAGCAGCTTGGGACAAGAGATCTGTAATCTACAATGGTAGAAACATTAGATTGGCAACAGACCTATCGACAGAGACCTGGCAGGCCAGAAAGGACTAGCATGATATACTCAGAGCACTAAATGAGAAAAATATGCAGCCAAGAATACTATATCCAGCTAGGCTGTCATTGAAAATAGAAGGAGAGTAAAAAGCTTCCAGGACAAACAAAAACTAAAGGAATTTGCAAACACGAAACCAGCCCTACAAGAAATATTGAAAGGGGTCCTCTAAGCAAAGAGAGAGCCTAAAAGTAACATAGACCAGAAAGGAACACAGACAATATACAGTAACAGTCACCTTACAGGCAATACAATGGCACTAAATTCATATCTTTCAATAGTTACCCTGAATGTAAATGGGCTAAATACTCCAATCAAAAGACACAGGCTATCAGATTGGATTAAAAAACAAGACCCATCCATATGCTGTCTGTAAGAGACTCATTTTAGACCCAAAGACACCCCCAGATCGAAAGTGAGGGGGTGGAAAACCATTTCCAATGCTAATGGACACCAAAAGAAAGCTGGGATGGCAATCCTTATATCAGACAAATTAGATTTTAAACCAGAGACTGTAATAAGAGATGAGGAAGGACACTATATCCTACTTAAAGGGTCTATCCAACAAGAAGATCTAACAATTGTAAATATCTATGCCCCTAACATGGGAACAGCCAATTACATAAGCCAATCAATAACAAAAGCAAAGAAACACATCGACAATAATACAGTAATAGTGGGGGACTTTAACACCCCCCCTTCACTGAAATGGACAGATCATCTAAGCAAAACATCAACAAAGAAGTAAGGACTTTAAATGACACACTGGACCAAATGGACTTCACAGATCTAGTCAGAACATTCCATCCCAAAGCAACAGAATACATATTCTTCTCTAGTGCCCATGGGACATTCTCCAGAATAGATCACATCCTAGGTCAAAAATCAGGTCTCAACTGATACCAAAAGATTGGGATCATTCCCTGCCTATTTTCAGACCACAATGCTTTGAAACTAGAACTCAACCACAAGAGGAAAGTCAGAAAGACCTCAAATACATGGAGGCTACAGAGCATCCTACTAAATGAATGGGTCAAACAGGAAATTAAAGAAGAGTTAAAAAAAATTCATGGAAACAAATGAAAATGAAAACACAACTGTTCAAAATCTTTGGGATGCAGCAAAGGCACTCCTAAGAGGGAAGTATATAGCAATACAAGCCTTTCTCAAGAAACAAGAAAGGTCTCACATAAACAACCTAACCCTACACCTAAAGTAGCTGGAGAAAGAACAGCAAATAAAGCTTAAACCCAGCAGGAGAAGAGAAATAATAAAGATCAGAGCAGAAATCAATGAAATAGAAAACAAAAGAACAGTAGAACAGATCAACAAAACTAGGAGCTGCTTAACAAGATTAATAAACAAGATTGATTAACCCCTGGCCAGACTTATCAAAAAGAAAAGAGAAATGACCCAAATCAACAAAATCATGAATGAAAGAGGATAGATCACAACCAACATCAAAGAAATACAAACAATTATAAGAACATATTATGAGCAACAATATGCCAGCAAATTAGATAACCTGGAAGAAATGGATGCATTCCTAGAGATGTAACAACTACCAAAACTGAACCAGAAAGAAATAGAAAACCTGAACAGACTTTTAAACACTAAGAAAATTGAAGCAGTAGTCAAAAATCTCCCAAAAAACAAAAGCCCAGGGCCAGATGGCTTCCCAGGGGAATTCTACCAAACATTTCAAGAAGAATTAATACCTGTTCTTCTAAAACTGTTCCAAAAAATACAAATGGAAGGAAAACTTCCAAACTCGTTTTATGAGGCCACCATTACCTTGATCCACAAACCAGACAAAGACCCCATCAAAAAGGAGAATCACAAACCAATATCCTTGATGAGCATGGATGCATAAATTCTCACCAGAATACTAGCCAATAGGATCCAACAGTACATTAAAAGGATTACTCACCACGACCAAGTGGGATTTATCCCTGGGCTGCAAGTTTGGTTCAACATCGGCAAATCAATCACTGTGATACCATACATTAATAAAAGAAAGAACAAAAATCATATGATCCTCTCAATAGATTTAAAAAAAATTGAGAATGTACAACATCCTTTCTTGATCAAAACTCTTCAGAGTATAGGGATAGAGGGTACATACCTCAATATCATAAAAACCATCTGTGAAAAACCCACAGCAAGTATCATTGTCAATGGGGAAAAACGTAGCTTTCCCCCTAAGGTCAGGATGTGGCAGGGATGTCCACTATCACCACTGCTATTCAACAAATTATTAGAAGTCCTAGCCACAGCAATCAGACAACAAAAAGAAATAAAAGGCATCCAAAATCGGCAAAGAAGAAGTCAAACTCTCACTCTTTGCAGATGATCTGATACCTTATGTGGAAAACCCAAAAGACTCCACCTCAAAACTGCTAGAACTCATACAGGAATTCAGTCAAGTGGCAGGATATAAAATCAATACACAGAAATCAGTTGCATTTCTATACACCAGCAACAAGACAGAAGAAATGAAATTAAGAAGTTGATCCCATTTATAATTGCACCCAAAACCATAAGATACCTAGGAATCAATCTAACTAAAGAGGAAAAGAATCTGTACTCAGAAAACTATAAAATACTCATGAAAGAAATTGAGGAAGACACAAAGAAATGGAAAAACATTCCATGCTCATGGATTGGGAGAACAAATATTGTGAAGATGTCAATGCTACCTAGAGCAATCTACACATTCAATGCAATCTCTATCAAAATACCATCCACTTTTTTCAAAGAAATGGAACAAATAATTCTAAAATTTGTATGGAACCAGAAAAGTCCCCAAATAGCCAGAGGAATGTTGAAAAAGAAGAGCAAACCTGGAGGCATCACTCAACACCCAAAGAACAAATGATCCAATCAAGAAATGGGCAGAAGACATGAACATTTTTCCAAAGAAGACATCCAAATGGCCAGCAGTCACATGAAAAAGTGCTCAACATTGCTTGGCATCAGGGAAATCCAAATCAAAACCTCAAGGAGATATCACCTCACACCAGTCAGAATGGCTAAAATTAACAATTCAGGAAAGGACAGATGTTGGCGGGGAAGCGGAGAAAGGGGAACCCTCCTACACTGTTGGTGGGAATGCAAGCTGGTGCAGCCACTCTGGAAAACAGCGTGGAAGTTCCTCAAAAAGTTGAAAATAGAGCTACCATACAACCCAGCAATTGCACTACTGGGTATTTACCCCAAAGATACAAAAGTAGGGATCCGAAAGGGTACGTGCACCCAGATGTTTATAGCAGCAATGTCCACAATAGCCAAACTGTGGAAAGAGCAGAGATGTCAATCGATAGATGAATGGATAAAGAAGAATTGGTATATATATACAATGGAATATTATGCTGCCATCAAAAGAAATAAAACGTTGCCATTGGGAAGGACGTGGATAGAACTGGAGCATATTATGCTGAGCAAAATAAGTCAATCAGAGAAAGATATGTATCATATGACCTCACTGATATGAAGAATTCTTAATCTCAGGAAACTAACTGAGGGTTGCAGTAGTGGTGGGGGGTTGGAGGGATGGGGTGGGTATGTGCTATGGTGAGTGCTGTGAATTGTGTAAGACTGTTGAATCACAGACCTGTACCTCTGAAACAAATAATACATTATATGTTAAGAAAAAGAAGAAGAAGAAGATAGCAAGCAGGGAAGAGTGTGGGGGGGAATCGGAGGGGGAGATGAACCATGAGAGAGGATGGACTCTGAGAAACAAAGTGAGGATTCTAGAGGGGAGGTGGTGGGGCATGTGTTAGCCTGGTGATGGGTATTAAAGAGGGCACATACTGCATGGAGCCCTGGGTGTTATACACAAACAATGAATCATGGAACACTGCATCACAAACTAATGATGTAATGTATGATATTAACATAACATAATAAAAAAATATTATGAAAAACTATATGCCAAAGAATTGGACAATCTGTAAGAATTGGATAAATTCCTAGAAACATAACCTACCCAAACAGAAACAGGAAGAAATAGGATACTTGAATGAATCAATAATCAGCAAAGAAGTTGAATCAGTAATC
This sequence comes from Phoca vitulina, assembly GCF_004348235.1. Taxonomy (NCBI): domain Eukaryota; kingdom Metazoa; phylum Chordata; class Mammalia; order Carnivora; family Phocidae; genus Phoca; species Phoca vitulina. Next base: position 3,947,724 of record NW_022589790.1, read on the forward strand.
AAAAAATCCCAACATGAAAAGTCCAGGGACAGATGGCTTGACAGGGAAATTTTACCAAACATTTAAAGAAGAATAAATACCTATTCTTCTCACAATATTAAAAAAAAATGCAAATTGAAGGCAAAGTTTCAAATTCATTCTATGAGGCCAGCAATACTCTGAAGCAAAAATACACATAGAATCCACTAAAAAAAGAGAACCACAGATCAATATCTCAGATGAACATGGATGCAAAAATTCTCAATAAATTACCAGCAAATCTAATCCAACAGTGAATTGAAGAATCATTCTCCTAGACCAAGTTGGATTTATTCTGGTGCTGCAATGGCGATTCAATATTCACAAATCAATCAATGGCACACACCACCCCAATAAAAGAAAGGATAAGAACTATATGTTCCTCTCAATAGGAGCAAAAGAGCATTTAACAAAGTACAGCTTCCATTCTTAGTAAACACACAAACAAAAAACACCTCAATAAAATAAGAATAGAGGGAACATACTTCAACATCATGAAGGACGTATACAGTGACCCCCAGTGAATATCATCCTCAATAGGGAAACACTTAGAGCTTTTCATCTATAGTCAGGAAGAAGACAGGGATGTCCACTCTCACTGGTGTTATTTGACATAGTAATGGAAATCCTAGCCTCAGCAATCAGAAAACAAAGAGAAATACAAGGCATCCAAATTGACAAGAAATAAGTTAAAATTTCACTATTTGTAGATGACATGATATTCAAAATAGAAAACCCAAAAGCTCTACTGGAAAATTTCTAGAACTCATACAGGAATTCAGTAAAGTCACAAGATAAACAGTCAATGTGCAGAGATCTGTTGCTTTTCTAATACACCAATAATGAAGCAGCAGCAAGAGAAATCAAGGAATCAAACTCATTTACTCTTGCACCAAAACGATAAGATACCTAGGAATAAAACTAATCAAAGCGGTAAATGATCTGTACTCTGAAAAGCATAAAATACTGATGAAAGAAATTGAAGAGGACACAAACAAATGAAAAAAAAATTTATTTATTTTATTATTTATTTATTTATTTATTTGACTGAGAGAGTGAGCACAAGCAAGGGGAATGGCAGAGGGAGAGGGAGAAGCAGACACCCTGCTTAGCAGGGAGCCCCAATATGGGGCTCAACCCCAGGACCCTGGGATCATGATCTGAGCCAAAGGCAGATGCTCAACTGACTGAGCCACCCAGGTGCCCCTGGAAAAATATTCTATGCTCATGGGTTGAAAGAACAAATATTGATTAAATGTCTATATTACCCAAGACAATCTACACATTTTAGCAATCCCTATCAAAATATGACCAGCAATTTTCGTAGATCTAGAACAAGCAATCCTAAAATCCTTATGGAACCACAAAAGACCCCAAATAGCCAAACCACTATTTAAAAAAGCAAAGCAAAGCTGGACTTCAAGGTATATTACAAAGCTGTAACATTCAAGACAGTATGGTACTGGAACAAAAACAGAAACATAGATCAATGGAACAGAGTAGAAAACCCAGAAATGGACCCACAACTGTGTGGTCAACTAAACCATGACAAAGCAGGAAAAATATCCAATGGGAAAAAGTCTCTTAAACAAATGGTGTTCGGAAAACTGGACAGCAACTTGCAAAAGAATGAAACTGGGCTACTTTCTTACACCATACACAAAAATAAATTCAAAATGGATGAAAGACCTAAATGTGAGACAGGAAACCTATTAAAATCCTAGAGAACACAGAAGTAACCTCTTTGACATCATCAGCAGGAACTTCTTCCTAGATATGACTCCTGAGGTAAGGCAAACAAAAGCAAAAATATACTACAGGGACTTTAAGAAAACAAAAAGCACAGTGAAGGAATCAATCAACAAAACTAAAAAGCAACCTATGGAATTGGAGAAGATATTTTTAAATGTCATATCTGATAAAGGGTTAGTATAAAAATATATAAAGATCATATAAAACTCAACATCCAAAAAATGAATAATCCATTTAAAAAGTGAGCAAAAGACACGAAAAGATATTTTTTCTTTTTCTTTTTTTTAAAGATTTTATTTATTTATTTGACAGAGAGAGACACAGCGAGAGAGGAAACACAAGCAGGGGGAGTGGAAGAGGGAGAAGCAGGCTCTCCGCCGAGCAGGGAGCCTGATGCGGGGCTCGATCCCAGGACCCTGGGATCATGACCTGAGGCAAAGGCAGACGCTTAACGCCTGAGCCACCCAGGCGCCCCGAAAAGATATTTTTTCTAAGAAAACATACAAATGACCAACAGATACATGAAAATATGTTGAACACCACTCATTATTGGAGAAATACAAATCAAAACAACAATGAGATATCATCTTATACCAATCACAATGGCTAAAATTAACAACACAGAAAACAGCAGGTGTTGGTGAGGATGCAGAGAAAGGGGAACCCTCTTACAATTTTGCTGGGTACACAAACTGGTGCAGCCAATCTGGAAAACTGTAATGGAGGTTCCTCAAAAAATGTTAAAAATAGAAATACCCTACAATCCACAATTGCACTACTAGGCATTTACCCAAATACATTTACCCAAATATAAAAATACTACTTTGAAGTATATACGCACCCTGATGTTTATAGCAACTTTCACAACAGTAGCCAAATTATGGAAAGAGCCCAAATGTCCATTGACTGATGAATGGATAAAGATGATGTGATTATATATATATACACACACACACATATATATGTATATATTATATATTTATATATATAATCGCACACACAATGGAATATTACTCAGCCATAAAAGCAATGAAATCTTGCCAATTGCAATGATGTGAATGGAGCTAGAGATCAAATATATAATTTTACTCATATTTGGAATTTAAGAAACAAAACAAATAAACATGGAGGGGTAGAAAGAGAGGTAAGCAAAGAAACAGATGTTTACCTATAGAAAACATCTGATGGTTACCAGAGTGAAGGGCAAAGGGATAGGTTAAATAACTGATGGGGATTAAGGAGGGAACTAGTTGTGAGGATCAGAGGGTGTGGTATGTATGTGTTCAATCACTAAATTGTACTCCTGAAGCTAAATTTACTCTATATGTTAGCTAATTATTATTTAAATAAAAAACTTGGAAATGAAAGAAAATATTACTTTAGGTATTCAAGGTTTTTCATGGTTGCATACAAATTTGAGGGTTATTTTTTCTAGTTCTGTGAATAATGAATGCTATTGCTACTTTAATTGGTATTATATTGAATCCCTAGATTGCTATATGGTATGGACATTTAACAATATTAATTCTTCCAATCCAAGAGTACTACATACTTATTTACATTTATTTGTGTCTTTTTCAATTTCTTTCATCAATGTATAATCTACTTTCTGTTTCTATAAAATTTGATTAGTCTAGTTATTTAATATCAGTTAATAATACAGTATTTCCCCTTTTTGTTCAGGTTTATTTTACTTGGCATAATGTTTTCAAGGTTTATTCATGTTGGACCATATACCAAAATTTCATCCCTTTTTATGAATGATGAATAATATTCCACTGTTGTTATGTACCATAGTTATTTTACCCATTAATGTGATGATGAACACTTGTGTTGTTTCCGCCTTTTGGCTACTGTGAATAATGCTGCAGTGAACACTGGCCTAAAGTAACTCTTGAAGTCCCTGTTTTTAATTATTTGGGGTATGTACCTAGGAAGGGGACTGCTTGATCATACGGTAATTATATTTATAGCTTTTTGAGGAACTACCAAACTTTTACACAATGGCTGTGCCATTGTAAATATTGTAAAATTTTCCAGCAATGTCCAAGGATTCCAATTTCTCCATATTCTCACCAACACTTGTTATTTTCATTTTTTTAAAATATGGCCATCCTTAAAGTTGAGAAGTGGTATCACACTGTGGTTTTGGTTTTCATTTTCTTTTTTTGTTTTAAGATTTTATTTATTTGACAGAGAGAGAGAGAGCACAAGGAGGCAGAGAGGCAAGCAGAGGGAGAGGGAGAAGCAGAACAGAGAGCCTGATTCGGGACTCGATCTCAGGACCCTGGGATCATGACCTGAGCTGAAGGCAGCCGCTTAACCAATTGAGCCATCCAGGCGCCCTGGTTTTCATTTTCTTAATGATTAATAATGTTGAGTATCTTTTCATGGCAAGTAAATATTTGCCATTTATATATCTTCTTTAGAAAAATATCTATTCAAATATTTTACACATTTTCAAATTGGATTGTTTGATTTGTTTTTGACTTTTTAAAGTTCTGCGTGTGTTCTTTTTTTTTTAAGATTTTATTTATTTATTTGACAGAGAGAGACACAGGGAGAGAGGGAACACAAGCAAGGGGAGTGGGAGAGGGAGAAGCAGGCTTCCCACCAAGCAGGGAGCCCGACATGGGGCTCAATCCCAGGACCATGGGATCATGATCTGAGCCTAAGGCGGACGCTTAATGACTGTACCACCCAGGCGCCCCTCTGTGTGTGCTCTTGATATAAAAATATTTGATACATGTTTTTGAAATATTTTCTTCCATTCTGTAATTTGTTCTTTAACTCTTTTGATAATGACCTTTGCTGAAAAAAAGTTTAAAAGTCAATGAATTTCAATTTATGTGTTTTTATTTTCCTTTGTTGCTTGTGCTTTTTGTGTCCTATTTAAGAGTCCATTGCTAATACAAGGTCATGAATATTTGCCCATATTATTTCTCCTATATTTTGAGTTAATATTTCTGTATGGTATGAGTTGCTCCAGAACATTTTTTAAAAGGTTTATTTATTTCTTTTAGAGAGAGAGAAAGAATGGGTGCAAGTAGGAGGAGGGGAAGAGGGAGAGGGAGAGAATGTCAAGCAGACTCCTTGCTGATCATGGAGCCCAACATGGTGCTTGATCTCACAACCCTGAGATCATGACCTGAGCCAATACCAAGAGTCAGACACTTAACCCACTAAGCTACCCAGGCACCCCCAGAAACGGTTGCTAAAGAGACTTTTCTTTACCCATATAATGGACTTGGAACTTTTGTCAAAATTCATTTTTTGAGGAGGTGTAAGGTTATTTCTGGCTTCTCAATTCTATTTCATTGATATATATATACATATACATATGTGTATGTATATATATATGATATACATGATAGTTGAAAGATATAGATGATAGACAGATGATAGATGATAGATGATAGATAGATAGATAGATAGATAGATAGATAGATAGATATAGATCTTTATTCAATACCACATCTTTTTGATTACCATAGCTTTGCAGTAAGTTTTACAATGGGGAATTATGACTCCTCCAAATTTGTTCTTCAAACTCAAGAATTTTTTTTTTTTTTTTTAATTCAGGGCCTCTTGTGAAACAGATAAATTTGAACACCAACTTCCCTCCCCACTCTAAAAAATGCTTTTGGAATTGTGACAGAGATTGCATTGAATCTGCAGATCCTTTGGGTAATATTGGCATCTAATTAATACTAAAACTTTTTATCTATGGATTTGTGAATTTTTCCATTTATTTAGCTCTTTAATTTCTTTCAGAAATGCTCTGTAGTTTTTAGTGTGCAATTCTATTACCTCCTGGCTTAAACTTATTTCTCCTTGGTAAAATTTTGTAGATGTTATTGTAAACAGAATTACTATCTTAATATATTTTTAGGTTGTTTTTTGCATCTGTATTGATATAAAACTAATTTTGTGTTTTGATCAAGCCTATGAATTTGATCAACTGATTCATTATTTCTATTAACTTCCTTGTGGATTTTTTTTTTTATTTCTACATAGGGGATCCTGTCATCTGTGAATAGAGTTTGTTTTACTTTTTCTTTTCCTATTTAGCTATCTTTTATTTCTTGTTCTTGTCTAATTGCTCTGGATAGAACTTTCAGTACAATGTTCAATAGCAGTGGTGAAATAAGCAACCTTGTCTTGTTCCTGACTTTAGGGAGAAAGCTTTCATTTTTTTCCCATTAAGATAATATAAGCTTTGGATTTTGCATAAGTTCCCATTCTTACGTTGAGGCTATTTCCTTATATTTGTTTTTTTAATTAATGTTTTTTTTTTAAAGAAAAGAGTGGAATTTAATCTTTATGTACAGGACAGTGCAAGAGAGGAGATTCCACATAGAAATAAGAAACCCACTGAGAGGAGGAGCTTCATACAGGTTGTACAGTTTGGAACTGGTCAAGTAGAGTTTCGTTGTAAAAAGTGCTACAATAACAAAACACATTTAAAAAGAGTTCTTAGTAGAGAAACAGTAAGACAAACTTCTACCAAACAGAGTACACAACAAACAACTTTCTGCCTCAGCTGTACAATCTAAAAGTTAAAAGTCCCGGGAGTGCCATCCTGAACTTGGAACGTATAGCCTTCAGAGGTAGTTTCTGGCACGACATTCTGATCTTCCTCTTCCTCTACAGAGAAATACTTCTCAATCAAGTTTAATGAAGCTTTGTACACAGACTCATTTTCATGGTTTTGTAGAGCTTCAATTTTGTCCAAACCTCCACGTTCTTCAATCATTATACTAAGTTTCTCAGTTTCACCTAGTTTCTCAGCAGCCTGAAAGATGTTTGAAATGGCATCCAGAATAACCAGAATAATTTTGGTGTCTTTTGCAGTTAAGAGGTTCATCAATGGTTCTATTATGCCACAATGAACGAGGTATACAATCTGGTCAGCTGTCCCACCACTTGTATAGTTGGTCACAGCCCAGACAGCTTCCTTTTGTGTCTTAAAGTCTGACTTAGAGAGAACACCAATGACAAATGGGACTAATCCATGATTCACAACTTGCTGTATCTGGTCCTGGCGACCAGCTGTGATGTTTGACATTGTCCACGTAGCTTCCTTCTGAATATTAGTTTTGGGGTTCATTAGGAGGCTGGGAAAAACAGCAAGTGCTCCTGCATCTATTACAACCTGAGTCTGTTCATCTGTCCCAGTGACAATATTTCCTATGGCTCTTAGCACAGGAGTCACAATGGGCAATTCAGTAGCTCCTAGAAGCTTCACAAGCTGGGGCACAACTCCTGTTTTCACAACCATTTCAATCCGTTCATTTGGACCATCAGTAAGGTAGGAAATGGCCCAGCAGGTATCTGCCAGTACTTCTGGATCATCATGATGCAGGAGACGAACTAAAGTAGGAAGAATCTGCTCAACAGCATCTAATGGGGGTGCAGGATTCTTGCTGCGACAAAGGTTTGAAAGTGTCCAAGTAAGGTTACGTAAGTAACCACATGCTAAAGATGACATATCAGGAACTGCAAGGAGAGCCAACAGTGGGTCAACTGCACCATACTTAATAACCAAGTCTCGAAAAACTGAACCATCACCTGCAATGTTTCCTAGAGCCCATACAGCTTGTTCACTGATGTGGGCATGGGAAGATGCCAACAGAGAAATGAATGCTGGGATAGCACCCCCATCTACCACAGCCTTGGTCTGTCCTGACGTCCCAGAAGCAATGTTAGTGAGAGCCCAAGCAGATTCAAACTGAATGGGACTACAATCAGTTCTGCCCAAGAAGGACACAAACTTTGGAATCAAACCAGCCCGGATTATGTTGTCTATGGGGGGCTGTTTTTCCCTAGAAATCAGTTTCCTGGCAGCTTGAGTAGCCTGGAGCTGGCTTTCCAAATTGTTGCCATTTATGCCTTTGACAATGTCATCAACAGACCAATGTGCAGTGCCCTGGTTGTTGGGGTTTTCCTGCAGTGGAGAGGTAGCCTCATCAGGAAATGAGCTTACGTTTCTCCTTTTCAGCATCTGGTCATCCTTCTTAGCTTTCCTCAGCTCCACATTAACTTCTATTCGGCGCCGCCTTATTTCTGTACTGTCTTTCCCCTTGTTCTTGAATCTGTTAAGGTGGGCAGCTGGTGAATTAGCATTCTCGTTGGTGGACATGGTTATGAGACAAAAGGAGAAAGCTACACGGCCGGCTCAGGCTTCCACAGGAGGCGGTCCGGGGCGCGCAGGCTGCAGGACAGCTGCCCTCAAAACGTCCACCACGGATCACCCCAAAGACGGTGTGTTTATTAATGTTTTTAACATGGAAGAGTGATAGATTTCTTTTAAATGCCTTTTCTGTGTCATTTGAGATGATCATGTAGGTTTCTACCTTTATTCCACTATTACATTGATTGATATTCTTATGCTGAAACACTCTTGTATTCCTGGGAAGATCCCACTTGGTCATGGTGTGCAATTCTTTTAATATGCTGTTTGATATGCTATTGGATTTAGTTTGCTAGGATTTTGTTGAGAAGTATTTGCCTTAATATTCTTAAGGATATTATTGTGTATGTATGTTTGTTTTCTATCAGGTTTTGGTATCAGGGTAATGCTTGTCTCATAAAATGAGTCATGAAGTATTTTGGCCTCTTCTATTTTTTGGAAGAGTTTGTGAAGTATGGTTGTTAATTCTTTGACTCTTTGGCAGAATTCACCATTAAAGCCACATGGCCATGAACATTCCCTTTTTTGGAAGGTTTATGTTTACTTATCCAATTTCTTTACTTTTTATTGGTGTGTTGTGATTTCATAGTTTATTTTGAGTCAGTTTAGATAATTTTTGTTTTGAGAAATTTGTTCAATATATCCAATTGTTGGCATGCAATCATTCATTATACTCTCATAGTAACTTTGATTTATTTAATGTCACTAATATTGTCCCCCTTTCATTTATGATTTAAGTTATTTGTTTCTTCTTTCTTCTCAGTCTAGCCAAATGCTTCTAAACATTTTTTATCTTTTTAATGTACCAATATTTAAAATTCTGTTATTTTTCTATTTTTTATTATTTCCTTTCTTCTCTTAGCTTTTCATTTAGTTTTTTAAAAATTTTCTTACACTTCCTACTGTATAATTTAATTTTCTGAGGTTTTTCTTCTTTGTTAGTGGCAGTGTTTACAACTATAAATTTTTCTCTGACCACTATCTTATGGCATCCCCAAAACCTGTTATATTGTGGAGAGGTTTTTGTTCGTTTTTCATTCATTTCTATTTTATAATTCCCATTATAATTTTTTTTTTCAATTCTGTGTTTGTTGTTTAATTTTTTATATTTTCTAAATTTTCCAATTGATATTTTAAAAGTCTTTATATGACTTCAATCTTTTAAAATTGACTAAGACTCATTTTATAACCTAACATATAGATTATCCTGGACAATTTTCCATGTGCACTTAAAAAAATATTGATCCTATTGTTGGTGGTGAAGTCTTTGATATACATTTGTTGGGTCTAATTATTGTCTATTTGTTCCATCTACTATTGAAACTGGCATACTGAAGTCTCCAACTGTTATAGCAGAATTGACTATTTCTTCCTTTAATTTTGCTAATTTTTAAAAAATATTTTGGGGCTCTGTGTGTGTGTGTGTATATAATTTCTACATTAATAATTGCTATACCTCTTGTTGAACTGATTCTTTTCTCACTATATAACGCCCTTCTTTGTATCTTTTAACACTTTCTGACTTAAAGTCTATTTTCTCTGAAATTAGTATACCCACCCCAGGTTTTTTGGACACTATTTGCATGGAATGTCTTTTTCCACCTTCTCCCTTTCAAACTATTTGTGTCTTATATCTAAAGTAAATATCTTGGGGTGCCTGGGTAGCTATGTCAGTTAAGTGGCTGCCTTTGGCTCAGGTCATGATCCCAGGGTCCTGGGATCTAGTCTGGCATGGGGCTCCTTGCTCAGCAGGGAGCCTGCTTCTCCCTCTCCCTCTGCAGCTTCCCCTGCTTGTGCTATCTGTCTCTCTCTCAAAAAATAAGTAAAAATAAAATCTTTAAAAAATAAAATAAAGCAAATATCTTGCAGAAAGTGGATAGCTGAATTATTCAGTTTTTATTTTAGAATAGTTAACACAGAGTGTTACATTAATTTCAGGTGTACAATATAGGGATTCAACAATTCTATACATTACTCAGTGCTCATCATGATTAGTGTACTCTTTAATCTTGATCACCTATTTAACCCATCCTCCTAACCACTGCCCCTTTGGTAACCATCAGTTTATTCTTTATAGTTAAGAGTCTGTTTCTTGGTCTCTTTTTCTCTCTCTCTTTCTCCCCCATATAATCATTTGTTTTGTTTCTTAAATTCCAGGTATGAGTGAGATCATATGGTATTTTCTTTCTCTGACTGACTTGTATTATTTAGTATAATCCTTTCTAGCTCTATCCATGTTTTTGCAAATGGCAAGATTTCATTCTTTTTTTATGTCATATATATACCACATCTTATTTATCTATTCATCTACTGATGGACACTTGGGCTGCTTCTATATTTGGCCTTTGTAAGTAATGATGCAATAAACATAGGTCATATAATAACCTAGAAAAATACAGTCAATTAAACTTTAACAGAGGAGGAAAGAATATACAGTGGGAAAATTCTCTTCAACAAATGGTGTTGGGAAAACTGGACAGTGACATGCAAAAGATTGAAACTAGACAAGTTTCTTACAATATACAGAAAAATAAACTCAAAATGGATTAATAACCTAAATGCTGGGGTGCCTGGGTGGCTCAGTCAGTTAAGTGTCTGCCTTTGGCTCAGGTCATGATCACAGGGTCCTGGGATCCAGTCCCACATGGGACTCCTTGCTCAGCTGGTGCCTGCTTCTCCCTCCCCAGCAACCCCTGCTTGTACTCTCTCTCTCTGCCAAACAAATCAATAAATCTTAAAAAAAAAAAAAAGACCTAAATGTGAGACCTGAATCTATAAAAATTCTAAAAGAGAACACAGACAGGAATTTCGTTGACATCAGCTCTAGTAACATGTTCTTTAGATATGTCTCTTCAAGCAAGAGAAATAAAAGCAAAAATAAACTATCCAGATTACACCAAAATGAAAAGCTTCTGCATAGTGAAGCAAACAATCAAGAAAACAAAAAGGCAACCCACTGAATAGGAAAAGATATTTGCAAATGACATATCTGATGAAACACTACTATCTGATACATATATGGAACTTAGACAATTCAACACCAGAAAAAAAAAAATCAATTTGGAAAATGGGCAGAAGATACGAACAGACATTTCTCCAAAGAAGACCTCACAATGGCCAAAAAAACACATGAAAAGATGATCCACATTACTCAAAATCAATGGGATGTAAAACAAAATTATGAGATATCACCTCACACCTGTCAGAATGGCTAAAATAAAAAAGACTAGAAAGCAAGTGTTGGCAAGGATATGGAGAAAAAGGAACTTTCTTGCATTGTTGGTGGGATTATGTTTTATGAAATCTCTTCTGCCAGTTTGTTTTTGGATTAGAGGGCTTAATCCATTTACATTTGAAGTAATTCATGATAAAGACTTTTGCCATTTTGCTATGTGTTTTCTCTATGTCTTATATGTTTTCTGTTTCTCCTTGCCTCTCTTTCTGTTTATTTGCTTTTTGGTAGGACTCCTATTTCTCATTTTCTTCTGTCTACATATTTTAAAAATATTTTCATAGTGTTTACCATAGTCAATATATTCGGCATCCTAAATTTATAGTCTCTTAAATTTATAACAACCTAACTTTAATAAGATACAAAACTCTCTTCCTATACAGTTCCATTCTCCCAAACTTTATGTTTTGCTTTCATAAATTACATCTTTATCATTTTTATAATAATATGTTTTCCTTAAAATATAATTATTATATTGTTCCCAATAACCTAGATTTATAGTTTTTGCATTTGTCTTTTCAGTCTTATAAAAAATAAAAAGTAGACCTACAAATAAAATACACAATAGTAATGGTTTTTATATTTCCCCATGTATTTATATCTACTAGAAATTGTTATTTCTTTCAACTGAAATCGAATGTTCTTTCACTTTCACTTTAAAAACTACTTTTAGTATTTCTTCTAAAGTAAGTCTAGGCATAATGAGCTCCCTCAACTTTTATTTATCAGGGAATGGCTTAGCTTGTCTTTCATATTTGAAGGATATTTTTGCTAGACACATAATTCTTAGTTGGCAGTTTAAAAAAAATTCAGCTCTTAAGACATGTCATCCTATTTTTTCTGATCTCAATGATTTACAAGGAAAAAATCAGTATTCTTTTTGAGGATAGCTTGTAAGTACTAAATCAATTTTCCCTTGCAGCTTTCAAATTTTTCTCTTTCTTGGGCTTTCAAAAGTTTGATTAAAATGTGATTGAGTTAGGTTTCTTTAAGTTTCTTCTACTTGGAGTTTTTACACTCTTTGAATTAGGTTCATGTCTTACATCAAATTGAGAAGTTTCAGCCATTATTTCTCTAAATAATTGTTCAGTCTTTTAGATAGATAGATAGATAGATAGATAGATAGATAGATAGATAGATAGATAAAGAATTGGCTAAAAAGATTGTGAAAATTGAAAATTCCCACAAACTGCTATCTGAAAGTTTAAGGCTCCAAAAAGACAGTTGTGTAGCTCCACTCGAAACTCAAAGGGCTGACAACCGGGGGTCCAATGATGTCAGTCTCAGTTCAAGCCCAGATGCCTGACAACAGGAGGAGCTATGAGGTAAACCATGGTTTGTGTACAAAGGACCACGAATCAGGAGCTTCAATGTGCAAGGACAGGAGAAGATGGATGTTCAAGCTCAGAAAATAAACTTATTGTTCCCTGGCCTTTTGCTCTATGCAGGCCATCAATGGGTTGGATGGTCACCCACAATGATGAAGGTGATTGTCATTACTCAGGTCATCCATTCAAATGCTAATCTCTTCCAGAAACACTCTCACAGACTCACCCAGAAACAATATTCTACAAACTACCTGGGCATTTCTTAAACTTAGCTGTGATACATAAGATTAGCCATCGGAATTCAACCCATGGTCAACTTGGCATCTGTACTCAACTCTTTGAAGCATCCTGAATCCCCAAATAAAGCTAACAGTAAGGTCATAATCCCACCTAACACTATACAACTATCATGTATACAACCCAAAACAAATGAATCCCTTCCCATATCAAGATGCCAAGTTCTTGAGTGATGTTTACTCTTCTCCTAATAACGTGTAATTTAAATACTATGATGTAAAATTAACAATATTTAAATACTAATATAGAGATAATACATCTTATATTACATGATAAGGAAAAAGCAAGGAAAGAAAAAATATATTTTCCTAATATATGCATATATACACAAAAACATATTAATAACAAATAAGGAGGAAACATTAATGGCAATAATAGTCTTCCTGTATGTAATTACCCATGTGGTTGTAGCTGGTACTTATAATTACCTTCTTCTACTACCTATTCTGTATTCCTTTTGTCTTCAACAAACACCTCGGCTGATCGTGATTCTTTACCTATTGAGTGACCTGAAAGCTCATTTCTGATGGGCCTGGGCCATAAGTAGTCCTGCTTGAATAGTAGCCCTGTTTGAATTGGGTTCTTGTAGTTTTCCATTGACCTTAATCACAGGTCTCAGTAATACTAAGTGACAACCAAAAGGATCTTCTGTATTCTAAATGTATTCTTTACCTCCATTGTAGTGTCACAGTCCAATGTACACTGGTAATCAATATCAATCACCCCAGCCAACACTGTAATTTCTTTTTTTGCCTGTTGACTCAGAAACATAAGGAGTCTCAAGTGACCAGGTGGCATTTTTTTTTTTTTTAAGATTTATTTATCCGTTTGAGAGAGAGAGAGAGAGTCGTCAATCACGGAGGAGGGACAGAGGGAGAAGCAGGCTGCCTGCTGAGCAGGGAGCCCAACATAGGACTCTATCCCAGGACCCTGAGATCATGACCTGAGGTGAAGCCAGATGCTTAAGGGACTGAGCCACCCAGGTACCCCACCAAGTGGCATTCTTAACTTCCAGCTCAGTGCAATTATTGTTGTGTCTCCCAATAGAAACATTCCTCTCTCTGGAACAAAGTCTTCTAGCCAAACAGAGCATAAAGTCGTGAGAACTAAAAATTAAAACTTTGCTTCTGGTTCACCATAAGTAACTGTGAATGCTGCCACTCAGATTTCCATCCCTTTGGTTCCTAGATTTATGAATGATATCAGAAAAACAGTTTTATGCATTGAATCCTAATTTAGAGCATACACAGTCTTTAGGAGAAATTTGATCCAGTCCTGTGAGTAATGCCACCTACTTGGTACTGTACCTAATTATCTAAAGGTTATTTAGGGGTGCCTGGCTGGCTCAGTCAGAAGAGTATGCAACTCTTATCTTGGGGTCATGAGTTTGGTTCCCACATTGGTTGTAGAGATTACTTAAACATATAATCTTAAAAAAAATAAAAGTTATTTATCACCTTTCCCTTCCATGAAATATCACACTGGTCCATAACATTGATGAAATGTTGATTGGGCCTAGTGAGAAAAATATAATAACTATTCTATACTTATGGCTAAGATAGAGGTTGAGGAAATTTTTGACTAAAAATCAGGGCCTTTCTAGGAATTTCTAAGTGTTCAGTGGGTGGGGACATGTTGAGATATTTCTTGTAGAGCTGTTGCTTCTGGACCCTCCTACAATCAAGAAAGAAGCACAACACTCAGTGGGTCCTTTTGAATTTGGTAGACAATGTATTCCCCATTTTGGTATGTTATTCCTTCTCATTCACAGATTCAAAAAGCTGCTAATTTTGTGTGGGACACAGAACTATGTCCAGGTTGTGTACTAGTTGTTCTGCCAGTACTCTGGTGGCACACAGTGACACTTTTGGTCTCCTGGAATTAGTGTGGGTTCAGACCCTCTGTGTAATAGGCCTAAAAAGTCTGATCATTTCCTTTTCTGCACTGTGCATTTATCCTGGTAAGTCTCAGATGCCTTTGGGAACGGCTGTGACAAAGTTTGACAGTATCAGTTTTCAGTAGTATACTGGGATTCATCCGCAAAGGAACCCAAACTGCCCTTACTTAAGGACTTCTGGTCTGTAAACTGGCTCCAATTCAGAAATTGACTGAGGGATGGTGACACTATCTTTTTATGATTTAACTTAGACTTTTGTTTACTTGACCTAGAACATTTCTGCTTATATATATCAAGAGAGAATTTAGTAAGCTTCCAATCGATTTTAATTCTAGGAACTCCATGATTAAATAGTCAACGCCATGGGTCTGCAAGAGTCAGACTGTTCTAATTGCTCCAAAATAGTAGCCACCCCCACTTTGCCTTTGGAGGTTGAGTCCCTCCACTTGACCCTTGCCACCCTGAGGTCTCAATGCCCCCACTGCATTTAACATTTTCAAGTAAGTGACTGCAGTTACCACTGTAGATTCTGACCTAGAAGAGTGATCACAGAAGTGTTCAACCATGCCCATAAAGGGGTTCTTCTCACAAATTTATTGTTCAGAGTTGTGATGTAAGGTATGTCTTCCTGACCCCATTGGTATAGGTGAGTAGGTCTTAAAAGACAAGTTCATTCTAATATTCTAATTTCCTTAAATCTTTGAACTCCTTGCTTCGTAATAAAACAAGGCATGTCTGGCACATCCAATTCACTCACATTTTTTGGTCTGTTTCATCCAACCAAACAAAGTGCTTTCTGACCTCTAGAGTTGCAACATTAAATGGAGAATTTCATATCAATAAATTTCGTTTGTTCATATCAATAAAGTTGACCTGATCCAATTTTATGTTCCTTCTACAATTATTCCACACCCTAATATCCTTTCCCACTCACACTACACAAAATTTTGCTTGTATGAATTAGAAAACTCAAGTAGTTCCTTTGGAGTGTAGCATGCCTCCCCATGGGGTATACTTTGTACATCACCTTTAAGGCTCTGCTGGGCCTCAAGTCTAATCAGAGGTCTAGAAGCAAAGAGGCATGATAGGTCCTGAGGAGAATCAACATTATCTTGCAAAGCAATTGCCCCAGAGGATGCCATTAGTATACCCTTAAGCAATACAGAGTCATCTCCCTCAGATGGAGGTGGAAGACAGATGCCACTAAGTGGGGGGATGGTACTGCCACTGGGGGTGTGAAGGGCACTTCTGTCATGGGTAGGCAGGATAAGTCTACTGGAAGTGAGGACGACAAATCTGCTGGGGATGAGGAAATTTCTTCTATTGGTAAAAAAAAGATTAATCAGAATTTAGGGGCCAAATATTCCTAGATTCACCAAGGTCTCCCCACACACCCCCTTCCAACTTATAGAATCCCATTTTCCCCTGATCAATGTTGTCACTTTAAGAGTAGATGTCCTGGAGTTTAACTTCTGTTGTAATTCTCCCTGTCACAAGACAAGGTTCTGGGTTTGATTTTTAGCAATGTCAACCCTGCTGCTACAGGAAATAAGGGACTCCCCTTCAAGGCACACATGCAAGTCCTTAGGTCATTTATGTGGCACTTGAGCTTGGAATTCTAATCCCTGAGCTTGTCCTTTTCTTTCATCACTTTGTCCAGCGACATTGGGAACAACCAGGCAACATCATTATATTGTTAGTTTTCCAAAAAAAGTTTTGAAAAACATGATATACAGTCATCCAAATACTTGTTTCTTATAAGTGGTTGATTAGGAATATCCAAGGCAAGTATTTTGCCTATCTCTATTAACAGTGAAAACCATGAACTATCAGTGCTCTCTTTACTACTGGAAGTAGAGCCATTAATCTTTAAATCTATTCAGAACCAACTCATCCTTAAAATTATTTCTCTATAGAGCCACTCTTAGTAACAAAATCTGTATTACTTCAGGTTCTCCTGGGAAACAGAATCAATAGGTGATAGACTGATAGATGATAGATTATATATGTATCTATATCCACATCTATCTATCTATAAAGAGAGAGAGGGAGGGAGAGAGAAAGATAAATTTACACAAGTTTTGTTTCCTTTATTTTTATACTTTTTGTTTTTTTATTAAAATTCTCATTTTGTTCATAGAGATTTCCTGGTTTCTTTAGTTTTGTTTTTTTTTGTTTTTGTTTTTGTTTTTTTGGGTGTGTGTGTGTGTGTGTGTGGTTGTTTTGTTTTGTTTTTATTCTTTTGGTCATAGTTCCATTTAGCTCTTTGATCATATTTAAAAACTTGTTTTAAAGTCTTTGTTTAGTAAGTTAATGGAGAGCTCTTCTTCAGGATATATATTTTTTTAACTTATTGTGTTTCCTTGAATGGGCCATATATTTCTGTTTCTTTATAAAACTTGTAGTTGTCTTGGTCATGGTTGAAAACTGGACATTTAAATTATATAATGTGGTAATTCTGTATATCAGCATCTTTCACTTCCCCAGATGTTGCCTTTTCCTGTTTGTTGATGTTCTTTTTGTTGTTACTATGGAAGGCTGTAGTA
Source organism: Phoca vitulina (assembly GCF_004348235.1). Classification (NCBI taxonomy): domain Eukaryota; kingdom Metazoa; phylum Chordata; class Mammalia; order Carnivora; family Phocidae; genus Phoca; species Phoca vitulina. The sequence continues at coordinate 3,964,987 of NW_022589790.1, forward strand.
GTCCACTTGTTTAGTTACCTTCCAACATTATCTTTACAAAGGTTGTTCTTTGTCACGGTTGTTCAATGAAATCCCTGTTCCTTAACTTGTGTTCAGCTAGCTATTTAGACAGAGATTTACTTGAATACCAGGAACTAAACATATAATAAAAAGAAAACAGAAAAACCAGCAAAGAAACAAAAAAAGAAAGGCAAATATATCTTCTAATGTTTGCTGATTGGTTTTGTGCCACGTCTCTATGAACATCTAGGCAGGCTTTCACTGAGCCTAGAGAATATGACAAGATGAGACATTAGAATTTTCTTAAGTCTCTTCTGAATGAGTCTTGCTTTTGACATGTATATAGCTGTTTTGGAATGTCCTAGTTTCAAAACAAACAGACAAACTGTCCCCAGATTTTCCCTCAGGCAGTCTATTGTTTGCTTTGACCATCATGTTTTTCCCAGTCCTCTAAAAGTTGTTAGTTCAGCTTGTAGTGCTTTTTAGATACTAAGTGCTCTTTTACTCTCAGTTCTGAGTTAGGCAAAAGCAAGATAACATCGTACATCAGTCTGTCAAGTAACTGTCACACAGGTTAGAATAGATATACACAATAATTTATTAATTTTGTCTGCTCTACTCCCTCCAAATTCAGGGAAATGGGCTCCAAACTTCTAATACAGACTGCTGCTGTTTCAAAATCAAGATACTTCCGACAGCAGAGATAGGGTAAGTCGAGGGCAACTACAATTGCCACAAAATCTTCCTACCATTGGAAGGGTCTTTTGCTTGATTCAGTGTCTGCTTACCTGCTGTAACTTTTTGTTATCATTCAGAGTTCTGACAAAGTGGTTCTGATCACTTCTACTTTTTTGTTTTGATATTTCTGTATGGAAATGAGAACTTAGAGTTGTCAACTTTGTCATTTTGCCACAATCTGGAAAATAGCTTTTAAATGTTACCCTTTGTTTCCACAAGTATTGATGTTAATTTTTTAGAGGGTAGGATTCAATGTGAGAGAAAGATTAGCATTCATCAAACACAGTGATTCTAAATCTGTTGGTTAATATTTTTATTTAATTTTTTAAAGATTGATTTATTTTAGAGAGAAGGAGAGAGAGCGAAAGAGAGCATGAGCAGGGGAAGGGCAAAGGAAGATGGAGGGAATCTCAAGCCGACTTCCAGCTGACCATGGAGCCCCACTCAGGGCTCAATCCCACAACCCTGAGATCACAACCTGAGCTGAAAGCAAGAGTCAGATGCTCAACAGACAGAGCCACCCAGGTGCCCTGGTTCATATTATCTTTAAATGTCAATACCTTGATTGAGCGGTATATATGCACTGACACCTAGAGGTTAGGTAGTTTTTAATAAAAATGGGTAAAACTCATTTTATTTAATAAAAATGGGTAAAACTCATTTAATAAAAATGGGTAAAAACTCATTAGTTTTTAATAAAAATGGGTAAAACCCAAATATCCTAAAGTCACACCTGTATTGCACCTGCCATGTTCTTATTATATAGGTATCTTGATGCCTGGTATTTTCTCAATAAATGCATCCCAAGTAAATGAATAACTGTGCATCCTTTAGTTTGAATATACAGGTTCATTGGTAAATCAGTTTTACAACATATTGTACAGTTACAGGTTTAATTTAGTTTTAGGTTTAAGAAATATACAAATAGACCAAAGCAATGTTTTAAGAAACAATGATTATTTGAACAACGTTTAAATACACATTACTAATAATAAATAATATAACTATTTGATTGATATTTCCCCTGCAGTTAGCCCAGCTAACAACTGAATTAAATAAAAATAAAATAATATAAAAGGAGAATACCAAAATTTTTTGATATCAGTCTGGTCAAAAATAGTGATGTAGGAGGACTCTGAAGTCACCTTTTCCATGGACACCCAAAACTACACACCAAATTTATAGAACAAGTCTTGGTGAAAAAGAACTGATGGCTGACTGAACAGCTTCTATACAAGAAAAAGACAGAAAACACATAGAGAATGGCAAGATAGATGGAGACACAGATATAAAGGGAACCTTGAACACAATGCTGTAAATTGCAGTGGGGAAGTATAGTACTGAGGGGCTTGAGCAGATTTGTTTGCTCTGGAGCACAAAATATTGCTGTAGTTTGAAAGGGTAACTACAATATAAAGGAAACAGCCCTAGAATCCTGCCAAAAAATGGGGGAACTAATGGAACTCTCTCCAGGTTGGAGGGACTAATGAGCAGCACTGTTTGTCCCCCACCCTCCATCTTAATACTGCATCAGGAACATGGGCTAGGAAACATAGGTGGCTTGGCCCAGCAGTCCGCAGACCCCTAGCCCATGCCAGCCCCTACCCCATCCCAGCCCCATGTTCTGGGGCACATAAAAGAGCTACAGTTTAACAGTCCAACTAGGATACAGAAGATCCAGCCCTGGAACTCTGCCAAATCACACAGGAACTTCTCTGAATCTCTCTAGGTTTAAAGGGTGGGTAAATACTATGGTTTATGTCATCCTTCACCCTAATAGCACAGATGGGAGCAGGGTTTGAGCATCACAGACCACATGCTGTCTCTGTGATCACTGGGCTTTAGCACACAAAAATACCAAATGCTCTGGGACAGAAACACACACACACCAATAACCCCAACAACAACAACAATAACTCTGTTGTTGAAAATATCAATTAGGAATTGGAGAGGAGGGAAGATAGTGGCAGAGTAAGAGGACCCAAGGCTTTTCTCAATCCTTGAACACAATTAGATAACTATTAAATCATCCCAAATAACCCAGAAACCAACCTGAAATCTACCAGAAATATAAACCCATGACAGAGGAGAGAAGAGACCACATTGAAGAAGCTATGAAGGGCAAAGACATGGTTTAGGGGAGAAACAGATCGTGGGGGCCACAAAGGAGACAGAGCTATGGTCACGGTGAAGGGCAAGAGAGAGAGGAGCAAACACCATACAGGGGAATGCACAAGGAGCACGTTTCCCCAAAGCTATTGGCTTAGAAAATGAGAGGGGCTGAATTTTCTGAGTTCTTGCAACAAGTGGGGCTTAAACCCTAGTGTTTTAAAGGTTAGCAGGCTTGGCTGGGATAGAAGCCTGAGGGCACTTCCTTGCTCCTGGACAGAAGGTGGGCAAACAACCTGGGGGCAAAAGGTGTGGAAACACGACTTGAAGAGCAACTGGGGCACACATTGGGGACATTATTCACTCTTCTCAGACTGCATCCCTGAGAGATAGCATTCACAGAGACCCCTCTTCAGGAACCAAGGAGCTGGCTGATGCCATTTCCCTCACCCTTCCCTCAGCATAAACACAGAGGCACCTGCAGGAAGCAATTCAGCACCAATACTGGCTACTAACACCCCTGCACTCTGGTGGGATTACCTTCCTCAGTCAAACTTGCCTCATTCCCAGTATGACTGTCCTCACCCTCAAAAGACAAGCACAAATCCTTGGCTATGCCATGTCTCCTAACCAGAGAGTTCTGAAGGGCCTCAGTTCTCATGTAAGTGGTGTCAGGTCTCATTTCACAAGCAGACCAGAGAGCAGCTAGTTAAAACTCACCCCATGTAGGCCAGGAACCAAACACTGCCCACAGCAGACAAGGGGGAGCCTCTTTAGATGACTGGTCTGAAGGAGAATCCAGCTAAAACACAATGGCAGAGCACATGCAGCACACATCAGAGACACCGCCTGGAACGCTGGGCCCAGAACACTGTACCACCGATCCCTCATAAAGCTGGGCCCAGAACACTGTACCACCGATCCCTCATAAAGCTATTACTTTCAGGAGCAGGAGACATAACTGAGCTTCTAACAGAAGAGAAGGCAGGTAATTACACAATATGCAAGGATGGGGGAATTTATATCAAATGAAAAAAAACAGATAAGGCCATGATCAGAGATCTAAGCCAAACACATATAAATAATATGGTCAATGGAGAATTTAAGGCAACATTCATAAGGATACTCACTTAGCCTGAGAAAAGAATGGAAGACATCTGAGAGACCTTTACCACAGAGATAAAAGAGTTAAAAAAAAAAAAAAAGAATCCATCAGAAATGAAGAATTCAATAAATGGGATTGGAAACAGGCTTGATGCAAAGAAGAGAAGGCTGCAAGAAACAGAAGAATGAATTAGTGACCAAGAAGACAAAATTATGGAAAATCATGAAGCTGAACAAAGGAAAGAAAGAAGAAATATGGAACACAAGAATAGACTTAAGGAACTCAGTGACTACATCAAATGTAATAACATTTGTATTATAGGAATCCCAGAGAAGAAGGGAGAGATAAGGGGGCAGAAAATTATTTGAAAAAATAATAGCTGAATAATTCTCTAAAGTGAGGAAGGCAAGAGACATCCAGACCCAGGAGGCACAGAGAACTCTCAACAAAACAACAAAATCAGGCCAAAACCAAGGCATATTGTAATTAAATCTGCAATGTGTAATGATGAAAAAAAATCTTTAACAAACAAGGGAAGACCCATAGTGCTAGCTGCAGGTCTCTCCACAGAAATTTGTCAAGCTAGAAGAAAGGGCATGATACAGTCAAAGTGCTCAATGGGGAAAATCTGAAACCTAGAATACTCTTTCCAGCAAGGCTATCATTAGGAATAGAAAGAGAAGTAAAGAATTTCCCATACAAACAAACACTAAAGGAGTTCATGAACACTAAAGCAGCCCTGAAAGAAATACTACAGAGAACTCTGTGAGTGGAAAGGAAAGACCAAAATGACAGAGGCAAAAAGGATCAGAGAAAATCACCAGAAACAATGAAAAATCAAGTAATAAAATGGCAATAAATACATATCTGTCAAAAACTACTTTGAATTTAAATGGACTAAATGTTCCAGTCAAAAGACATAGGGTGTCAGAATGGATAAAAAAAAAAAAAAAAAAAAAAAGACCCATCTATATGCTGCCTAATAGATGCATTTTATACCTGAAGACCCCTCCAGATTGAAAGTGAGCAGATGGAGAAACATTTGTCAGGCAAACAGATACCAAAAGAAATCCAGAGGAGCAATACTTAAATCATTCAAAATATACTAAAACAAAGACTGTAACAAGAGATAAAGGCACTGTATCATAATAAATGGGATAATCCAACAAGAACATCTAATAATTGTAAATATTTATGCACCCAACATGGGAACACCCAAATATATAATTAATAACATAAAGGAACTCATTGAGAATATTACAATAATGGTAGGGACTTTAACATCACATTTGCATCAATGGACAGATGATCTACACAGAAAATAAGAAAGTGATGGCTTTGGATCACACACTGGACCAGATGGACTGAACAGAAATATCCACAACATTTGAGTCTAAAACCGCAGAATATACATTATTTTTGAATGTGCATGGATATTCTCCAGAATAGATCACATATTAGGTCACAAATCAGGCCTCAACAAGTATAGAAAGTTTGGTTGAGAGCACACCATGCATATTTTCAGACCACAACACTACGAAAATGGAAGTCGATCACAGGAAAAAAATCAGAAGTACCATAAACACATGGAAGTTAAACAACATGCTACTAAACAATGAATGGGTCAGCCAGGAACCAAAGAAATAAAAAAAAAAATGAAATAATTTTAAAAAATTAAAAAATTAAAAAAATACATGGAAATAAATGAAAATGAAAACAAAATATTTGAAACTCTTTGGGATGCAGTAAAAGCAGATCTAAGAGGGAAGTATAGAGCAATAGAGGCCTACCTAAAGAAACAAGAGAAAATCTGAAATAAGTAACATAACCTTACACCTAAAGGTACTAGAAAAAGAATGACAAATGAAGCCTAAAGCCAGCAGAAGGAGGAAATAATAAGGATTATATTAGAATTAATGATGAAGGAACTGAAAAATCTATAGAAAATGTCAATGAAACAAAGAACTGGTTCTTTGAAAAAAAAAATTTAAATTGATAAACCTCTGGACAGATTTACCAAAAAAAAAAAAAAAAGGAACCCAATAAATAAAGTCACAAATGAGACAGGAGAAATAACAACCAACACCACAGAAATACAAACAATTATAAGAGAATATTATGAAAAATTATATGCTAAGAAATTGGACAACCTAGAAGACATGGAATAATTCCTAGAAGCATATAAACTACCAGAACTGAAACTGGAAGATATAGAAAACTTGTACAAACCAATAACCCACAAATAACTTGAATTGGTAATCAAAAAACTGCCAAAAACCAAACACCTAGGGCCAGATATATTCAGTCAAATACTATCAAACACTTAAAGAAGAGTTAATTCTTATTCTTAAATTATTCCCAAATAATAGAAAAGGAAGGAAAACTTCCAAATTCATTCTATGGGAACAGTTTTACCTTAATACCAAAACTGGGTAAAGACTCCACTGAAAATTGAACTACAGGTCAATATCACTGATGAACATGGATGCAAAAATTCTCAATAAAATATTAGCAAACTGATTCCAACAACAGAGTAAAAAACTCATTCACAGGATCAAATGGAATTTATTCCTGGGTTGCAAGGGAGCCTTAATACTTGTAAAACAATCAAAGTGATGCACGAGATTAATAAAAGATATGACACATATGATCATTTTAATAGATGCAGAAAAAGCATTTGACAAGGTAACATTAATCCATGATAAAAACCCTCAAAAATGTATGTTTAAAGGGAACACACCTCAACGTAATAAAGACCATATATGAAAAACCTACAGCTAATATCCTCCCTGGGAAATAACTGAGAGGTGTTTTTTTTTTTTTTTCTTTTTTCGAACAAGACAGTGATTTCCACTTTTACCACTGTTATTTAACATAGTACTGGAAGTTGTAGCCTCAGTAGAGAACAAAAGAAATAAAAGACATCTGAATAGGCAAGGAAGCACAAACTTTCACTATTTGCATATGACATGATACACTATATATAGAAAACCTGAAAGACTCCATCAAAAACTGCTAGAACTGATACACAATTCAGTAAATCTGCAGGATAGAAAATCAACATACAGAAATCTGTTGCATTTGTATATTCCAATAATGAAGCAGCAGAAAGAGAAATTAAAGAATCAATCCCATTTAAAATTGTATCTAAAGAGAAAGATACTTTTGAATGAACCTAACCAAAGAGGTGAAAGACCTGTATTCTGGAAAGTATAAAACACTGATGAAAGAAATTGAAGACGACACAAAGAAATGGAAAGACATTCTATGCTCATGGATTTAAGAACAAATAATGTTAAAATGTCTTATTACCCAAAGCAATCCACACATTTAAGGCAATTCCTATCAAAATACAAACAGCATTAGTCACAGCTGCAACAAACAATCCTAAAATTTGTATGGAACCACAAAAGACCCCAAAAAACGAAAGCAACCTTAAGAAAAGGAAAGCTGGAGACATCACAATACTGTACTTCAAGTTATAATATAAAGCTGTAGTGGTCAATACAGTATGGTATTGGCACGAAAATAGACACATTGATCAATGGAACAGAATAGAAAACCCAGAAATTAACACAGAAATATATGGTCAATTAAACTTCAACAAAGCAGAAAAAATTTTCCAATGGTAAAACAGTCTCTTCAACAACTGGTGTGGGAAAACTGGACAGCTACATGCCAAAGAATGAAACAACCACTTTCTTACACCTAAATGTGAGACCTGAAAATATGAAATTCCTGGAGTAGAACACATGCAGTAACTTATTTGACATTAGCCATAGCAACTTCTTTTATTTAATGTCTCCTGAGGCAAAGGAAACAAAAGTAAAAATAAACTATTGGGACTTCATCAAAATAAAGAGCTTTTGCAAAGCAAAAGAAATAATCAACAAAACTAAAAGGCAATCTCTGGAATGAGATAAGATATTTTAAAATGACACATCTGATAAAGAGTTAATATCCAAAATGTACAAAGAACTTATCAAACTCAACACCAAAAAAAACAAATAACCCAGCTAAGAAATGGGGAGAAGACATGAATAGACACTTTTCCAAAGAAGACATCCAGCTAGCTAACAGACACATGAAAAGATGCTCAACATCACTCACCATCGGGGAAATACAAATCAAAACCACAATGAGATATCATTGAACACCTGATCTGATGGCTAAAATTAACAACAGAAGAAACAACAGGTGTTGGTGAGGATGCAGAGAAAGGGGAACACTCTTACACTCTTGGTGGGAATGCAAACCGGTGCAACCACTGTGGAGAACAGTATGGAAGTTCATCAAAAATTTAAAAATAGACTGTCCTATGACCCAGCAATTGCACTACTACATATTTACCAAGATGATAGAAAAATCATATTTGAAGGGGTACATGCACCCCAAAGTTTATAGCAGCATTATCAATAGCTAAACTATGGAGAGAACCCAAATGTCCAGTGACTGATAATGGATAAAGAAGATGTGGTATATATACACAACGGAATATTACTCAACCATCAAAAGAATGAAATTTTGCCACTTGCAAGGAGGAAGATGGAGCTACAGTGCATTATGCTTAGTGACATAAGTCAGAGAAAGACAAATACCATATGATCTCACTTATATGTGGAATTTATTTATCTTTTTAAAGATTTTATTTATTTATTTGACACAGAGAGAGACAGTGAGAGCAGGAACACAAGCAGTGGAAGTGGGAGAGGGAGAAGCAGGTCTCCCGCAGAGCAGGGAGTTCAATGCAGGGCTTGATCCCAGGACCCTGGGATCATGACTTGAGCCAAAGGCAGATGCTTAATGACTGAGCCACCCAGGTGCCCCTATGTGGAATTTAATAAATTGGAAAAGAAAACAGATGAACATATAGGAAAGGAAAAAAGGAAAAAAAGAGAAAGAAAGAAGGAAACAAGGCATAAGAGATTCATAATGATGGAGAACAAACTGAGGGTTGAAGGACGGAGGTGGATAGGGAATGGGCTAGATGGGTGATGGGCATTAATGAGTGCAGTTGTTATGATGAGCACTGGGTGTTGTATGTAAGTGATGAATCACTGACTTCTACTCCAGAAGCCAGTATTGCACTGTATGTTAACTACCTAAAATTAAGGAAAGAAAGAAAAAGAAAGAAAGAAAGAAAGAAAGAAAGAAAGAAAGAAAGAAAGAAATGGAAAAAGAAAACAAGGAAGACATACAGATGGTCAACAGACATATGAAAAGATGCACATCACTCATCATTAGAGTAATACAAATCAAAACTACGGTGAGATATAACCTCACACCTGTCAGAATGGCTAAAATTAACAACTCAGGAAGGAACATGTGTTCATGAGGATGTAGAGAAAGGGAACTCTCTTCCACTGTTGGAGAGAATGCAAACTGATGCAGCCACTCTGGAAAACAGTAAGGAGGGTCCTCAAAAAGTTAAAAATAGAACTATCCAATAGTCCAGCAATTGCACTACTAGGTATTTACCTAAAGAATAAAAAAAAAAAAATACATAATATTCTAAGGGATGTATGCACCCCAATCATCATAGGAACATTATATACAATAGTCAAATTATGTAAACAGCCCATGTCCACCTACTGATGAAGGGATAAAGATGAAGTGGTATATATATATTTCACTTTTTATGTCTACAATTCCATATATATATACAATGGAATTGTAGACATAAAAAGTGAAATCTTTCCATTTGCAACAACACGGGTGTATCTAAAAAGCATTAAGCTAAGGGAAATAAGTGAGTCAGAGATTGACAAATACCACATGATTTCTTTCATATATGGCTTTTAAGAAACAAACCAAATGGTCAATGGGGGAAAAAAAGAAGACAGAAACAAATCAAGAAACAGTTTCTTAACTATAGAGAATAAACTGATGGTTACCAGAAGAGAGGTGGGTGGGGCGGTTGGGTTAAATAGATGATGAGAATTAAGGAGTACACTTGTTTTGATGAGCACTGGATATTGTATGGAAGTGTTGAATCAGTATATTCTACATATGAAACTAATATAATACTGTATGTTAACGAAGTAGAATTTAAAACTTTTTAAAAAAAAGGGGTGCCCGGATGGCTTAGTCAATTAAGTGGCTATCTCTCGGTTTTTGTTCAGGTCATGATCTCAGGGTCCTGGGATCGAGCCCCACATCTGCACTCATTGGGGAATCTGCTTGTGGATTCTCTCTCCCTCTGCCTCTGTCTCTACCCCCTCTCATGCTTGTGCTCTCTCTCTCTAAAATAAATAATAAATCTTTAAAAAAAATAAAACAAAGACTTAAAAAAAAGAGCACCTAGAATATAAAGGATCTAGTCCTAGAACTCTGCCCAATGGCAGGTGAGTTAAAGAGCTCACTTTTGGTCAGAGGGCCTTATGAGCACCACAGTATATATTTTCCCTCCATCTTCATAGCACAGATGATAGTGTCAGTCTACTTCCTTGGTGATCCTCAGACCCTTAGCCCACGCCAGCGCCAGCCACTCCACTAACCCTGAACCAGTGCAGTGCACACCAGGATGCACCTGTTCTGCACTTGGTACAGCTCCAGCTGCATCACCATGGTGTCACAGGTGCAAGCACACTGGAACACTCCAAGACTGCACTACTCTGCCTCCAAACAAAACATCTGACCAGGAAAAACATGGCACAAAGTAACCTGGGAACCCTTGAGCAGAACTCATCTCAGAATAAGAACCCTGCAAGGTGAGTCCCAGGATTACCACAGCCAGAGCCCATTTAAAGTGTGGCCATACCTGCATGCCAGCGCCAGCACAGAGTGCTCCAGGCCCCAGAGCCCATGGTAGCCAGAGCTCCTGCCAGCCCGCTAAAGGCACCAAGCACAAATAGTCTACACAGTGGATAACCATACACACGACCATTACTTCAAGTTTAGGAGGAGGTGTTTTGCCTAATTCATGTAAAGAAACACACACACAAACACACATACACAAGGATCAAAATGGGAATATGCTCCAAATGAAAGAACAAGACAAAATGTCAGAAAAACAACAGAGTGAAATGGAGGTAACCATATACTTGATGAAGACCTCAAAGTAAATGTCCAAAATATGCTTACAGGTCTGGAGAGACGTGTAAATGAACTCAGTGAGAATTTGAACATGAGATGGAAGTTCAAAAAAGAAACAATCAGAGTTGAAGGATACAATTACTGTAATTAAAAAAAAAATACACTAGACAGAATCAGCAGTACTTTAGCGAATACAGGATTAGGGACTATTGACCTTGAAGACAGGTAATGGAAAGCACCAAAGCTGAACAGCAAAAAGAAAAATAAAAGAATTTTTAAAATGATGATAAGCTAAGGATCTCTTGGATAACATCAAGTGAACAGATAACATCAAGTGAACAAATATTTACATCATAAGGTTTCCAGAGAGAAAAAGAGAAAGCAGGCAGAAAGCTTACTTGAGGTAATAATGGCTGAGAAATTCCCTAACTTGCTGAAAGAAACAGACATCCAGGTCCAGAAAGCTCAGAGAGTTGCAGACAAGATGAACCCAGTGAGGTCCACACGATGGCACATACTAATTAAAATGTAAAACTAAATATAAAGAGATAATTTTAGAAGCAGAAAGAGAGAAGCACATAGTTGTTTACAATGGAAACCCCCCTGTCTATCAGCTGATTTTTTAGCAGAAACTGTAGAGCAGGAGGGAGTGACATAATGTATTCAAAGTGTTGAAAGGAAAAATAATAAAGAAATACTATAATCAAGAATACTCTAGGGGCACCTAGGTGGCTCAGTTCATTGAGTGTCTTCCTTCAGTTCAAGTCATGACCCCAGGATCTTGGATGTTGGGCTCATGCTTAGCAGGGACTTTCCTTCTTTCTCTCCCTCTGCCCTCCCCCTGACCATGCTCTCTCTCTTCCTCTCTCTCAAATAAAAAAATAAAAAAATAAAATCTTAAAAATAAAAGGATTTAGGGACAGTGGTGGCAAGATGGCAGAAGAGTGGGGGCCTTGTTTCATTTGGTCACTTGAATTTAGCTGGATATCTATCAAACCATTCTGAACATCCACGAATCAGCCTGAGATGTATGAAAATATATCTGGAACTCTACAAGTAGAAAAGCAAATGCTGTTTGCAAGGTAGGATGTGTGGAGTCATGAATCTGCAAGGAGATATCAGAAAATAAACAGAGAGGGGAGGGAGCATCCATACGCTGTCTACTGGAAAGTGATAAAACACTGGAGTGCAAAATCAAAACCCTTAGAAATCGGCTCCAGTGAGAAACGTCCCTCTCTGAAAGGGGCTCAGGGGATGAAAAGGGCAGAATTCTAGTTGGGTTATTGTGGTATCAGAATCCAGGGAGACACAGAACGAACTGGGATGCCTGAACTGGTAGAGTGCCCAAGCACTGGAACAAGGACACTGGTTATAGTCAGCAAGCCCAGGAGTGGACTCTCAGCTCAGGTTACCATAAACCACAAGCCATGCGGGTCGGGTGACTGTTCTTCACCTAAGCAGTGTGAAAAAGACTGGGACTTGTGGGTCATTTACCATCCCCTGGGAGGGGTGAAATGGCTGTGCCCATTACCTGGCAACAGCTCTCCGGGCGGTGGCTGCCCCAGAAAGGTCAGTAGGCAGACACCCAGCCATGGCCTGGGAGCTGCAGAGCAGGGTGCGTGCAGGAGACCGCAGCCGCTCGAAGTCCCAGGGCACACAGAATATGGTGATGCTCAATGGTCCCTTGGACTCCCCCCAGGAGGGTTACAGTGAACATGCACCACAAGTCTCTTAGGAGTTTGGCACACACAAAAGTGAAGACAGTCCCAGAGGGTTTATTGAAGAGGGGGGACTGTGATCTTTCAGCTCTGGGCAGAGATCTGGGCTCGTCCATTTTATTCTGATCTTCTAAAGAGGCATAGAAAGCTTCCAGGGAACAAAAACCACTAGAGGACCAGCTTACACTGAGCCCAGTACCCTGGCAAAGGGCCGTGCAACTGTGCCCAGGCAAAGACACCAGAGAAGCAGTACAGCAGGCCCCTCCCCCAGAAACAGACTGTAAGAACAGGTAGGCAACAAGTTTATGGATCCCCCAACACTGTAAAATTCCAGTACCAGGGGAAAATAGTATATTGAGCTCCAGGTGTTTTCTCAAGAACAAGTGGATCACCCTGCTTTGTTCACCCTGTGAGATTATAGTCTCTCCCCCTTCCCTTTTTATTTATTTATTTATTTATTTATTTATTTATTTATTTATTTATGTTTTGGTTGGTTTGGTTTGGATTGGTTTGCTTTTCTCTTGTGGTTTTCGACCTCTTTGGATTTGTCTGGGCCGTATTTTGCTTCAGTCATGGTAGATATTTTGGACTCCTCTCACTCACTCACCCAACTTTCTCTGGGAAAAATGACTAGAAGGAGGAATTCACAACAAAAGAAAGAACCCGGGCGCCTGGGTGGCTCAGTTGGTTAAGCGACTGCCTTCGGCTCAGGTCATGATCCTGGAGTCCCTGGATCGAGTCCCACATCGGGCTCCCTGCCGAGCCCAGATCTCTGCTTCTCCCTCTGACCCTCCCCCCTCTCATGTGCTCTCTCTCTCTCTCATTCTCTCTGTCTCAAATAAATAAATAAAATCTTTAAAAAAAAAAAAAAAAAGAAAAGAAAGAACCCAATGCAATATTCTCTGCCACAGATCTAATCTGGGGAAGGAAACAAGCATTCATGCCCAAGAGACAAAGAGGACTCCACCCAAAATCAATAAAAATAGATCAACACCCCAACATAAACTAGAGAGCTTACAAATATTAGAGAAAAAGGACATATCCTGAGAACTTCTCAGGAGAGAAGATTCCTTACCTACAGAAGGAGGAGCACCAGATTAACTTCCAGACCTATCCACAGAAACCTAGCAGGCCAGAAAGGGCTGGCATAATATATTCAGGGTAATAAATGAGAAGAACATGCAGCCAAAAATACTTTATCCAGCAAGGCTGTCATTCAGAATGGAATGAGAAATAAAGAGCTTCCAGGACAGACAGAAACTGAAAGAATATGTGACCACCAAGGCAACTGTGCAAGAAATATTAAAGAGGATTCTGTAAGCAAAGAGGGACCACAAGAGTAATGTAGAAAAGAAAGAAACAGAGACAATCTACAGAAACAGGGACTTACAGGCAATACAATGACACTAAATTCATATCTTTCAATACTTACTGTGAATGTAAATGGTCTAAATGCTCCAATCAAAAGACACAAGGTATCAGATTAGATAAAAAAGCAAGACCCACCCATATGTTGTCTATAACAGACTTATTTTATACATAAAGACACCTTCAGACTGAAAGTGAGGGGGTGGAGAATCATTTACCACACTAATGGACATCAAGAGAAAGCTGGGGTACCAATCCGTTTATCAGACAAATTAGATTTTAAACCAAAGACTATATTAAGAGATGCAGAGGGACACTATATCATACTTAAAGTGTTCAACAAGAAGATCTAACAATTGTAAATATTAATAACCACAACATGGGAGCAGCCAATCATATAAACTAATTAATAACCAAAGTAACTAAACATATTGATAACAATACATTAATACTAGGGGACATCAATACTCCACTCACAACAGTGGACAGATCATCTAAGCAGATCAACAACAACAACAACAAAATGGCTTTGAGTGACTCACTGGACCAGATGCACGTAACAGATATATACAGAACATTCCATCCTAACACAACAGAATACTCATTCTTCTCGATTGCTCATGGAATTCTCCAGAATAGATCATATGCTGAGTCACAAATCAGGTCTCAACCAATACAAAAGATTGAGATAATTCCCTGCATATTTTCAGATCACAATGCCTTGAAACTGGAACTCAATCACAAGAGGAAACTGGGAAGGAACCCAAACACTAGGAGGTTAAAGAGCATCCTGCTAAAGAATGAATGGGTCAATCAGTAAATTAAAAAGAACTTAAAAAAATTCATGGAAACTAATGACAATGAAAACACATCTGTTCAAAAGCTCTGGGATTCAGCAAAGGTGGTCCTAAGACAGAAGTACATTGCAATACAAGCCTCTCTCAAAAAAACTAAAAAATCCCAAATACACAAGCTACCTTACACTTAATGGACCTGAAGAAATAACCCCAAATAAAGCCTAAATCAAGCAGGAGAAGAGAAATAGTAATGATTAGAACAGAAATCAATGAAATAGAAACCAGAAGAACAGTATAACAGATCAATGAAACTAAAATCTGGTTCTTTGAATGAATGAATAAGAACGATAAGCCTCTGGCCAGACTTATCCAAAAGAAAAGAGAAATGACCCAGATTAATAAAGTCGTGAAGGAAAGGGTAGAGATCACAACCAACACCAATGAAAGACAATTTTTTAAGAACATATTATGACCAAATACATGACAACAAATTAAGCAATCTGGAATTAATTGATGCATCCCTGGAAGCTTATAAATGACCAAGCCTGAAAAAGGAAGAAGTAGAAAATCTGAATAGACCCACAACCAGCAAGGAAATTGAGGCTCTAATCAAACTCCCCCCACAAAAAATGAAACCAGGGACAAATGGCTTCCCAGGGGAATTCTACCAAACATTTAAAGAAGAATTAATACTTAGTCTTCTGAAGCTGTTTCAAAAAATAAAAGTGGAAGGTAAACTTCCCAACTTGTTCTATGAGGACAGCATTACCTTGATCCCAAAACCAGACAAAGACCACACCAAAAAGGAGAATTACAGACAAATATCCCTGATGAACATGGATGCCAAAATGCTCACCAAGATACTAGCCAATAGGATCCAACAGTGCATTAAAAGATTATTCACCACGACCAGGTGTGATTTATTCATGGGATGCAAGGGTTGTTCAACATTCACAGATCAATCAACGTTATAGATTACATTAATAAAAAAAAAAGACAAAAACCACATGATCCTCTCAATTGATGTAGAAAAAGCATTTGACAGAATACAGCATTATTTCTTGATTAAAACTTTTCAAAGTACAGGGATAGAGGGAACATACTTCAATATCATAAAAGCCATCTATGTAAAGCCCACAGCAAATATCATTCTCAATAGGGAAATGCTGAAAGATTTTCACTAAGGTCACTAAGATGACAGGGAGGGCCACTCTCACCACTATTGTTCAACATAGTACTAGAAGTCTTAGCCTCAGGAAACAGACAACAACAACAAAAAAGGCATCCAAATCGACAAAGAAGTCAAACTCTCACTCTTTGCAGATGATATGATACTTTATGTGGAAAACCCAAAAGACTCCACCCCAAAATTGCTAGAACTAATACAGCAATTCAGAAACATGGCTGGATACAAAATCAATGCACAGAAATCAATTGCATTTCTAAACACTAACAATGTGACTGAAGAAAGAAAAATTAAGGAAACAATTCTATTTATAATAGGAACAAAAATCATGATACCTGGGAATAAACCTAACCAAAGAGGTAAAGGATCTCTACTCTAGAAACTACAGAACACTTAGGAAAGAAATTGAAGAAGACAAAAAGAAATGGAAAAACATTCCATGCTCATGATTTGGAAGAATACATACCATGAAAATGTCTATGCTGCCCAGAGTGATCTACACATTCAATTCAATCCCTGTCCAAATACTATGAACATTTTTCACAGAGCTTTAACAAACAGTCTTAAAATTTGTATGGAGCCAGAAAAGACCTTGAATCACCAGGGGAATGTTGCAAAAGAAAACCAAAGCTGGGAGCATCACAACGCTGAAGTTTAAGATATATTACAAAGCTGTGATCAACAAGACAGCATGATACTGGCACAAAAACAACCACATAGGTCAATGGAACAGAATAGAGAGCCCAGAAATGGACCCTCAACTCTACGGTCAACTAATCTTTGACAAATCAGGAAAAAATATCCAATGGAAAAAAGACACTCTCTTCAATAAATGGTGCTGGAAAAATTGGACAGCCACATGCAGAAGAATTAGGCATTCTCTTATACCATAAACAAAGATAAACTCAAAATGGATGAAAGACCTAAATGTGAGACAGAAATCCATCAAAATCATAAAGGAAAACATAGGCAGTAACCTCTTTGACCTTGGCCACAGCAAATTCTTGCAAGACATGGCTCTAAAGGCAAGGGAAACAAAAGCAAAAATGAACTATTGGGACTTCATCAAGATAAAAGCTTCTGCAGAGCAAGGGAAAAAGTAAAAAACAAAACAAAACAAAACAAAAAACTAAAATGCATCCTAAGGAGTGAGAGAAGATATTTGCAAATGATATAACAGATAAAGGGCTGCTATCCAAGATCTATAAAGAACTTAACAAACTTAACACCCAAAGAACAAATAATCCAGTCAAGAAATGGGCAGAAGTCATGAAGAGACATCTCTCCACAGAAGACATACAATGGCTCACAGACACAGGAAAAAAATTTCCACATCACTTGGCATCAGGGGAATCCAAATCAAAACCACAATGGTGTAGACCATTGTGAATGGTGTGCACAAGTTCACCAGTTAGAATGTCTAAAATTAACAGGACATGGAACAACAAATTTTGGCAAGGATGTGGAGAAGGTGAACCCTCTTACACTGCTGGTGGGAATGCAAGCTGGTACAGCCACTCTGGAAAACGGTATGGAGGTTCCTCAGGACGTTAAAAATAGAGCTACCTTATGACACAGCAATTGCACTAAAGATACAGATGTAGTGAAAAGAAGGGGCACAGGCACCCCAAATGTTCATAGCAGCAATGTCTGCAATAGCCAAATTATTGAAGGCATCAAGATGGGTCTTTCAAAAGATGAATGGATAAAGAAGACATGGTTCATTTATACAATGGAATATTACTCAACCATCAGAAAGGATTCATACTTACTATTTACATCCACATGGATGGAACTGGAGGGTATTATGCTAAGTGAAATAAGGCAATCGGAGAAAGACAATTATTCTATGGTTTCACTCATATGTGGAATATAAGAATTAGCACAGAGGATCATAGGGGAAGGGAGGGAAAACTGAATGGGAAGAAATCAGAGAGGGAGCCAAACCATGAGAGACTCTTGCCCCCTGGGAAACAAACAGAGTTGTGGAAAGGGAGGTGGGTCAGGGGACTGGGTGATGGGCATAAGGAGGGTATGCAATGTGATGAGCACTATGTGTTATACGCATCTAATGGATCATTGAACACTACACCAAAAACTAATGATGTACTATATGTTGGCTAATTGAATTTAAATTAAAAAAACTAAAAGAAAACAAGGAATTCTCTAGCTGGCAAGGCTATCATTCAGAACTGAAAGAGAGATAAAAATTTCCCAGACAAATAAAAATTAAAGACATTCACCCCACTTACCTGTCCTTACAAAAATTGTTAGAGGGACTTTTAAGTAAAAATAAAAAGGCTGGGGCGCCTGGGTGGCTCAGTTGGTTAAGTGACTGCCTTCGGCTCAGGTCATGATCCTGGAGTCCCTGGATCGAGTCCCACATCAGGCTCCCTGCTCGGCAAGGAGCCTGCTTCTCCCTCTAACCCTCACCCCTCTCATGTACTCTCTCTCTCTCTCATTCTCGCTCTCTCAAATAAATAAATAAATCTTTTAAAAAATAAAAAATAAAAATAAAAAGGCCATAATTGGAAGACGAAAATTATAAAGAAAAAAATGAGTAAAAGCACACATAGTAAAAGTAATAGGGCAATCAATTACAAAGAAAAAAAATGAGTAGAAGCACACATAGCAAAGGTAATAGGGCAATCAATTACAAAGTTAGTATGAAGGTTAAAGGACAAACGTATTAAATCAATTATAACTTTTTTTTGATGTAGTGTTCAATGATTCATTAGTTGTGTATATCTCCCAGTGTTCATCCTAACACATGCCCTCCTTAATATCCACCACCCAGTTACCCCATCCCTCCACCCCCTCCCATCTGTAACCTTCAGTTTGTTTCCAGAGTCCAGAGTCTCTTGTGGTGTGTCTCCCTCTCTGATTTCTTGTATCTAAAAAAAAAATTGTTAAGGGGACTCACAAAATAAAAAGATGTAGAATATGACAACATATATATACAAAGTAGAGGATGTGAAGAAAAATGAAGTTCTTTTAAAATGTATTTGTACTTAAGTGATCATCATTTATTTTAAACTGCTATACACTTAATATGTTATGTATTAATCTCATGGTAACCATAACCAAAAACTTATAATAGATACACAAAAATATAAAGAAATAGCCAAAAAATAACATCAAAAAAAGTTATCAATCATGAAGAAAGAGAGCAAGAGAAGTAACTAAGAAGGATTATATATCAAACAGAAAACAAATAACAAAATGACAATAATTATGTACCAATCAATAATTATTTTAAATGTAAATATTCAAAATGTTTCAATTGTAAGTTGTAGGACCATGGAATGGATAAAAAAGAAAAAAGACCCTTTATATGCTGCCTATAGGAGACTTATTTTAGACCTGAAGACATATAAAGGTTAAAAGTAAGGCAATGAAAAAGAATTTACCATGCAAATGGAAGTGAGAGAAAAAATGGGGTAGCAATACTTATATCATACAAAATGGACTTTAAAACAAAGACTATAGCAAGAGTCAAAGAAGAGCACTACTAATGATAAAGGGATGGATCCAACAAGAGGATATAAGAATTATAAATATCTATGGATTCAATATTGAAGCACCTAAATACATAAACCAAATATTACCAAATATAAAAGGAGACATTGATAGTAATTCAATAATAATAGGGGACTTTCAGTACCTTACCTCGATGGTAAGTTGAGGCAGGCAGAAAATCCATAAGGAATGAATGTCTTTGAATAGCACATTAAACCAGATGGACTTACCAGATTTATGCACATTCTATCCAAAAGTAACAGAACAAATATTCTTTTCAAGTGCACAGGGAACATTCTCCAGGATAGATTACATATAAAGCCAAAAATAAATCACACCAAAACAAAATAAAACAGCAAAACTCTCAATAAATTTAAGAAGATTTCAGTCATATTAAGCACCTTTTCCAATCAAAACATTATGAAGCTAAAAATTAATTACAAGAAAAATTGGAAAAAACCCCACAAGCATGAGGAGGCTAAACAACATGCTACTAAATAACAAATGGGCCGTCAAAGAAATCAAAGAGGAAATAAGAACATACATGGAGGCAAATGAGAATAAAAACACAACTCTCCAAAATCTTCAGGATGCAGCAAAAGTTCTAAGAGGAAATTTTATAGCTACAAATGCCAGCATCAAAAATCAAGAAATCTCTAATAATCTAAACTTTCACCTAAAAGAACTAGAAAAAAGAAAAAAAGCCCAAAGTTATTAGAAGGAAGAAAATAATAAAAATCAGAGTAGAAATAAATAAAATAGAGACAGATAAATAGAAAAGATCAATGAAACCAAGATCAGTGTCTTTGAAAAGCTAAACAATATTAACAAACCTTTAGTCACATAAAAAAAAATAAAAGAGAGGGCCCAAATAAACGATATCAGAAATGAAAGAGGAAAAGTAGAAACCAATGCCACAGAAATAAAAAGGTTTGTAATTTGCCTCTATGAAAAGACACCAACAAATTGGACAAATTAGAAGGAATGGTTAAATTCCAAGAAATATACAGTTTTCCAAAACTGAAAAAGAAACAGAAAATCTGACCAGTCTAATTCCAGGTAACAATAGTTAATTGGTAACCAAAAATCTCTTGACATTAAAAAGTAAATAAATAAAAATTAAATTAAAAAAATACAAAAAATAAGGACCAGATGGACTCACAAGTGAATTCCACCAAAAATTTAAGTTAATACTGATTCTCCTCAAACTATTCCAAAAAATATAAGAGGAAGGAAACCTTCCAAACACATTCCTTGAGGCCAGCTTTTCCTTGATACTAAAACCAAAGACACTAAAGAAAACCAAACCAAACAAAAGCAGGTCAATACTCCTGAGGAACACAGATGCAAATTCTTAACAAAATATTAGGACACCACATTCAACAATACTTTTAAAAGATCATTCATCATGATCAAGTGTGTTTCTTTGGGGAATGCAAGGATGGTTTAGTATCAACAAATCAATCAACATGAAACACCACGTTAATAGAATAAAGGATGAAAAATATATAATCATCTCCATAGATGCAGAAAATATCAGTTGACATAATTTGGTATTTTTGTGATAAAAACTCTAAACAAAATGGATTTAGAGGGAACATACCCCAATGTAATAAATGTGATGTATGACAAACCCACAGTTAACATCATATTTAATGGTAAAAAAAAAAAAATGAGAGCTTTTCCTCTAAAAACAGGAACAAGAGAAGGATATCCACTCTGCCAAATTCATTCAAAATTGTACTGGAAATCATAATCCCACCAATCAGACAATGCAAAGAAACAAATGCATCCAAATCAGTAAGGAAGAAAGAAAACTCACATTTTGCAGAAGACATAATACTATACATAGAAAGACTCTACTTAGAAACTCTTAGAAGTAATAAATGAATTCAATACAGTTGCATGATACAAAATTAATATACAGTAATCATTTGCTTTTCTATACACTAATAATGAAGCAGCAGAAAAAATAAGTTTAAAAAATCCCATTTAAAATTTCATGAAAAAATAAAATATCTGGGATTAAACTTCACCAAGGAGGTAAAGGACCTATATTCTGAAAATTATAAAATATCAATTAAAGGAATTTAGATGACAAAAACAAATAGAAAGTTATTCCATGCTGCTAGACTGGAAGAATTTATACTGTGAAAATATCCATACTACCCAAATCAAGCTACAAATTCAATGCAATCCTTATCAAAATACCAATAGCAGTTTTCTCCTAACTAAAATAAATAATTTTCAAATGTGTACAGAACCACAAAAGACCTTGAATACCCAAAGCGAGGTTGAGAAAGAAAAATAAAGCTGGATATGTCACAATCCCAGATTTCAAAATATACTATAAAGCTATAATAATTAAAGCAGTATGTTACTGGCACAGAGAATAGACACACAGATAAATGGAATTAAATAGAGACACCAGATATAAACCCATGCTTATATGGTCATTAATCTACGGCAAAGGAGGCAAACACATACAGTGGGAGAATAAATCCTCTTCAATAAATAGTCCTGGGTAAACTGCATAACTACATGCAAAATAATGAAACTGACTCATTTCCTTAAACCATACACAGAAATAAAAATGGTTTAAAGACCTAAATCTGAGATATGAACCCATAAAGCTACTGGAAGAAAACATAGGCAACAATCTCTTTGACATTGTTCTTTTTTTATAGATTGTTATTTTTGTTGTTGTTATTGTTCATTGAAAGAGAAGGAAAAAAGTGGAAAAGAGAGAGAATGAGCAGGGCAGGGGCAGAGGGAGAGAGATGGCAAGAATCTCAAGCAGATTCTGGGCTAAGCACAGAGCCTGACACAAGGCTCAATCCCAGACCCAGGTGCCCCTCTATGACATTGTTCTTAGCAACATATTTATGTATATGACTGTGGAGGCAAGGGAAACAAGCAAACAAAAAGCTAAACTACTGGGACTGCACCAAATAAAAACCCTTTGCATAGAGGTGGCTATGCGGCTCAGTCAGTTAAGCATCAGACTCTTGGGGGGATCCTACACCGCCGGTGAGCGACAGCATCGCGTGCTGGGGATGGGGCACAGACTCGCAGACCAGTAGCAGCGGGGAAAGGACTTGAGGCAGCCCCCAGGACGGGAACCTGGAGCAGCGGGGTCGCACGTTCAAACTGGGAGCGGCTGGCGGTTTTAGAAGCACAAAGGGCAGAGAAGTGCCCTGACCTGGAGGCAGGACTGGGAGCACTGCAGAGGGGCACACAACCCAGGATGCTGCAGTTTATAGCAGCACAGACAGAAACAGAGACTGTGGCCTGGAGAGCTCACTAAAGAATAGACTTCAGTCTCTCTGCTCTGAGGAAGAGGGTTGGAAATGTCCTCTTCTGCTCTGACTCACAGAAGAGACACGGAAAGCCACCAGGGAAAGCTGCCAGAGAACAAAAGCCCCCAAAACTGATTCCCACTGAGCCCATCCCCCACCACAGGGGAGCAGGACAACACCCAAACAGGGTTGCCTGAGTAATAGTGTGGCAGGCCCCTCCCCCAGAAGACAGGCAGGGAAAACAAGAGGCCAGCAACCCTAAGGTCCCTAGAAAACAGGTGCATTTTGCTTGGGTTCTGGTCAATAATTTGGACTCTATACATTCCCTCAAACACCCATCAACAGAATGACTAGGAGGAGGAACCCCCAAAACAGAAAAGACTCAGAGATTATGACTTATGCTGCAGATTTACAAATGGATGCAGATATAACCAAGATGTCGGAGATGGAATTCAGGCTAGCAATTGTGAAGACAATGGCTAGAATGGAGAAATCAATTAATGGCAACACAGAGTCTCTAAGGGCAGAAATGAAAGCTGAATTGGCAGAATTTAAAAATGCTATCAATGAGATCCAATCTAATCTAGATAATCTAACAGCAAGGGTAAGTGAGGTAGAAGAACAAATCAGTGACGTGGAAGACAATTTAATAGATAAAAAGGGAAAGAGGAGGCCAGGGAAAAACAACTCAGAATCCATGAAAGTAGAATCAGAGAAATAAGTGACACCATGAAGCATTCCGAGGTCAGAATAATTGGATTCTGGAGGGAGTGGAGAGAGAGAGAGGACTAGAAGATGTATTTGAGCAAATCGTAGCTGAGAACTTCCCTAATCTGGGGAATGAAACAAACATTCGCATCCTAGAGGAAGAGAGGACCCCTCCCAAGATCAAGGAAAACAGGCCAACACCCCGGCATGGAATAGTAAAAGTCACAAATCTTAGAACCAAGGAAACCATCTTAAGGGCAGTTAGGGGGAAGAGATTCCTTACGTACAGAGGGAGAAACATCAGAATAACGTCAGACCTATCCACAGGGACCTGGCAAGCCAGAAAGGCCTGGCAAGACATATTCAGGGTACTAAATGAGAAGAACATGCAGCCAAGAATACTTTATCCGGCAAGGCTGTCATTTAGAATGGATGGAGAGATGCAGAGCTTCCAACCAGCAGAAACTGAAAGAATATGTGACCACTAAGCCAGCCCTCCAAGAAATATTAAGGGGGTTCTCTAAAAGGAGAAGGACCCCAAGAGTGATATACAACAGAAATTTACAGGGACAATCTATAAAAACAACGTCTTCACAGGCAACATGATGACAATTAATTCATATCTTTCAATATTCACTCTCAATGTGAATGGCCTAAATGCTCCCATAAAACAGCACAGGGCGGCAGATTGGATAAAAAGACAGGACCCATCCATATGCTGCCTACAAGAGACTCATTTTGAACCTAAAGATACATCCAGACTGAAAGGGAAGGGATGGAGATCCATCTTCCATGCCAACGGACGTCAAAAGAAAGCTGGGGTAGCAATTCTTATATCAGACAAATTAGATTTTAAACTGAAGACTGTAGTTAGAGACACAGAAGGACACTATATCATTCTTAAATGGTCTATCCAACAAGAAGATCTAACAATTGTAAATATCTATGCCCCCAACATGGGAGTAGCCATCTACATAAGCCAACTGTTAACCAAAATAAAGAGTCATATTGATAACAATATGTTAATTATAGGAGACCTCAATACTCCACTCTCAGCAATGGACAGATCATCTAAGCAGAAAATCAACAAGGAAACAAGAGCTTTGAATGATACACTGGACCAGATGGACCTCATAGATATTTACAGAACATTCCACCCTAACACAACAGAATACTCATTCTTCTCGAGTGCACATGGAACTTTCTCCAGAATAGACCACATACTGGGTCACAAATCAGGTCTCAACTGATACCAAAAGATTGAGATTATTCCCTGCATATTCTCAGACCACAATGTTTTAAAACTGGAACTCAATCACAAGAAAAACTTTGGCAGAAATTTGAACACTTGGAAGCTAAAGACCACTCTGCTCAGGAATGTTTGGGTCAACCTGAAAATCAAAGAAGAACTTAAACAATTCATGGAAATCAATGAGAATGAAAACACATTGGTCCAAAACCTATGGGATACTGCAAAGGCAGTCCTAAGGGGGAAATACAGAGCCATCCAAGCCTCACTCAAAAAAATAGAAAAATCCCAAATTCACCAACTAACTCTACACCTTAAAGAACTAGAGAAAAAGCAACAAAGGATGCCTAAGCCACACATTAGAAGAGAAATAATTAAAATTAGAGCAGAGATCAATGAATCAGAAACCAGAAACACAGGAGATCAGATCAACAAAATTAGAAGTTGGTTCTTTGAAAGAATTAATCAGATCAATAAACCACTGGCCAGACTTATCCAAAAGAAAAGAGAAAGGACCCAAATTAATAAAATTATGAATGAAAGGGGACAGATCACGACTAACACCAAGGAAATAGAAACAATGATTAGAAATTATTATCAACAACTATATGCCAATAAACTGAGCAATCTGGATGAAATGGAGGCCTTCCTGGAAACCTATAATCTGCCAAGAATGAAACAGGAAGAATTTGACAACCTGAATAGGCCAATAACCAGTAAGGAGATGGAAGCAGTGATCAAAAACCTCCCAAAAAACGAGTACAGGGCCTGATGGATTCCCTGGGGAATTCTACCAAACATTCAAAGAAGAAATAATACCTATTCTACTGAAACTGTTTCAAAAAATAGAAACAGAAGGAAAACTTCCAAACTCATTCTATGAGGCCAGCATTACCTTAATCCAGAAACCAGGCAAAGACCCCATCAAAAAAGAATTTCAGACCAATATCCCTGATGAATATGGACTCCAAAATCCTCAACAAAATCCTAGCTAATAGGATCCAACAATACATTAAAAGGATCATCCACCACGACCAAGTGGGATTTATCCCCGGGATGCAAGGGTGGTTCAACATTTGCAAATCAATCAATGTGATAGAACACATTAATAAGAGGAGGGAGAAGAACCATATAATCCTCTCAATTGATGCAGAAAAAGCATTTGACAAATACAACATCCTTTCCTGATTAAAACACTTCAGAGTATAGGGATAGAGGGACCATTCCTCAAGTTCATAAAATCCATCTATGAAAAACCCACAGCGAATATCATCCTCAATGGGAAAAAGCTGAGAGCCTTTCCCTTAAGATCAGGAACATGGCAAGGATGCCCACTCTCACCACTATTGTTCAACATAGTACTAGAAGTCCTAGCAACAGCAATCAGACAACAACAACAAAAAAAATAAAAGACATTCAAATTGGCAAAGAAGAAGTCAAACACTCTCTTTTTGCAGACGACATGATACTTTATGTGGAAAACCCAAAAGACTCCACCCCCAAATTACTAGAACTCATCCAGCAATTCAGTAATGTGGCAGGATACAAAATCAATACACAGAAATCAGTTGCTTTCTTATACACTAACAACGCAACTGTAGAAAGAGAAATTAGGGAAACGATTCCATTTACAGTAGCACGAAAATCCATAAGATACCTCGGAATAAACCTAACCAAAGAGGTAAAGGATCTATACTCTAGGAACTACAGAACACTCATGAAAGAAATTGAAGAAGACACAAAAAGATGGAAAAATATTCCATGCTCATGGATTGGAAGAATAAACATTGTTAAAATGTCTATGCTACCCAGAGCAATCTATACCTTCAATGCCATCCTGATCAAAATTCCAATGACATGTTTCAAAGTGCTGAAACAAACAATCCTAAAATTTGTATGGAATCAGAAAAGACCCCAAATTGCCAAGGAAATGTTGAAAAAGAAAAACAAAGCTGGGGGCATCACGTTGCCCGGTTTCAAGCTATATTACAAAGCTGTGATCACCAAAACAGCATGGTACTGGCACAAAAACAGACATATAGACCAATGGAACAGAATAGAGAATCCAGATATGGACCCTCAACTCTACGGTCAAATGATCTTCAATAAAGCAGGAAAAAACATGCAATGGAAAAAAGACAGTCTCTTCAATAAATGGTGCTGGGAAAATTGGACAGCCACATGCAGAAGAATGAAACTCAACCATCTCTAACACCATACACAAAGATAAACTCAAAATGGATGAAAGACCTCATTGTGAGACAGGAATCCATCAAAATCCTAGAAGAGGACATAGGCAATAACCTCTTTGACATTGCCCACAGCAACTTCTTTCAAGATACATCTCCAAAAGCTAGTGAAACAAAAGCAAAAATGAACTTTTGGGACTTCCTCAAGATAAAAGGTTCTGCACAGCAAAGGAAACAGTCAACAAAACAAAGATGCAACCCACAGAATGGGAGAAGATATTTGCAAATGACACTACAGATAAAGGGCTGGTATCCAAGATCTATAAAGAACTTCTCAAACTCAACACGCAAAAAACAAATAATCAAGTCAAAAAATGAGCAGAAGATATGAAAAGACACTTCTCTGAAGAAGACATACAAATGGCTAACAGACACATGGATTAATGTTCATCATCATTAGCCTTCAGGGAAATTCAAATCAAAACCACATTGAGATACCACCTTACACCAGTTAGAATGGCAAAAATGGACAGGGAAAGAAACAACAAATGTTGGAGAGGTTGTGGAGAAAGGGGAACCCTCTCACACTGTTGGTGGGAATGCAAGTTGGTACAGCCACTTTGGAAAACAGTGTGGAGGTGCCTCAAAAATTTAAAAATAGAGCTACCCTATGACCCAGAAATTGCCCTCCTGGGTATTTACCCCAAAGACAAAGATGTAGTGAAAAGAAGGGCTATACGTACCCCAATGTTCATAGCAGCAATGTCCGCAATAGCCAAACTGTGGAAAGAGCTGAGATGCCCTTCAACAGAGGAATGGATAAAGAAGATGTGGTCCATATATACAATGGGATATTACTCAGCCATCAGAAAAGATGAATCCCCAACTTTTACATCAACATGGATGGGACTGGAGGAGATTATGCTAAGTGAAATAAGTCAAGCAGAGAAAGTCAATTATCATATGGTTTCACTTATTTGTGGAACATAAGGAATAGCATGGAGGACATTAGGAGAAGGAAGGGAAAAATGGGGGGGGAATTGGAGGGAGAGATGAACCCTGAGAGACTATGGACTCTGAGAAACAAACAGGGTTTTAGAGGGGAGGGGGGTGGGGGTATGGGTTTGTCTGGTGATGGGTATTAAGGAGGGCACATACTGCATGGAGCACTGGGTGTTATATGCAAACAATGAATCGTGGATCACCACATCAAAAACTAATGATATATTGTATGTTGACTAACATAACATAATAAAATTTAAAAAAAAAGGAAAGAAAAACTATCTTTTTCATACTGACCAAGAAGACAGTATTGAACATTTTGAGAAATATCTATATTGTACATGAATTTAGGGGCATGAAGTGTATCATTTGCATGAACTGGCAGGTGATGAGAGTAGAACTTTAACACAGCACTATGCATCACTTCACACTCTGGGATTTTTTGTAGTTGTTGTTGCTGTTTGTTTCTTTGTTTAATCTTACATTTGAAAACTGTCCTGATTCTTTTCAGCACTAGTTGAGGTAAGTCATGTTGCAGGAAAGTAGCCCTCAAGATACTGGAAACTCAATTAATGGAGAACAAAAATAAACAGAAATACATCTAGTTCTACAAGAATAGCTGCATAAGGCTGTCTACAGCACTGACATTAGTTCTGAGGAGAGCATTTGTTTAAAGATCTCATTGGACACATTGAAAATTGAGGCACAGAAGTCCCACAGACTGTGGGTAGGCAGTCCTGCTTAGAGAAAAGTTATCAAGTTAGATCACAGAGAAACAGGCTCTCTTATGAGACTTTTTTTTTCCCCTAGGGACTGGAGAAAGGCAGTCACAGGTAGTCATGGGCTGGGTAAAAACCTTAATTTGTTAATATCTTCTTGCTTATGCTCATGAAGAAATGTTCTGAATGCTGCTGTAGCCTGTAACCCCCCCCCAAAATATGAAAGAACACCTGCATTCTGACACCAGAAAATGTCATCTTAATGCTAAACTAAGACTTCAGTTAACAAATTATGTCACAGAGAATTTGATTATCTCTGGGTAAACAAGCACACAAACAAACAAACAGAGAAATAATCTAGTTTCTAAACCCTCAAATTTAAGTGCCATATCACAAACCAAGTGTATGTTTTTGTTTTTCTTGATGAAATAATTGACCTTGACCAGATAACCTCTATTTTCTGACAAACATGCAGAGCCATAAGTGTGTACTTAGAATTTTTTTCTGTATAGTTTTTCTTGTTTCCAATTTTAAATGCTAAAGACCCTCTACAAACCATTTATGAATTTTGTGTTTCTATTATTCTCTACTTCTTCCACAAATGAACCCAATCCCCCAGTATTTATTGTTGTTGTTTTTGGTTTGTTTGTTTGTTTTCATTTACCTTTGGCTTTTCTAGCACGCAGAATTAGAAGACAGATGGCTGCACTGATGGCCAGGAAAATCAGGATAACAGCCAACCACACTATCCAAGTATAGTCCTCAAGGAACAAGGCATCTGAAAAATAGAGATTGTCTCACTTAGTATCCAGCTTGGCATCAGTGACTTGGCTGCTGGGAACAGATCCCAAGAGTTTTCCTTTAGGAGGCACTGCTAGGACTGGCACAGATTCTAAGCCTCACCTTTCCCTCCCTGAAATTCTATAGAATTCAGGAATGCTAACGAGGCTCCTGTTTCCTTTCTAGTTCCTAATGTATGGAGACTCAGAAAGTTTATTTTATAAATTATCACAATGTTTGAATATGCGGAAAACATACAAATAATTCATCAGACATCCATGTACCCACAATCAACGTTTAGCAAACATTAATATTACTCTATTACTATATATGGAAAATAATTCTGTCATAATAAGTTAAAATCTACAAATGCATTAAAGTATTTATTTTCATATTTTTTTTTCCAATTTTTCACCTTTGGTTCCCCAAACTGA
Source organism: Phoca vitulina (assembly GCF_004348235.1). NCBI lineage: Eukaryota > Metazoa > Chordata > Mammalia > Carnivora > Phocidae > Phoca > Phoca vitulina. The sequence goes on from NW_022589790.1 coordinate 3,994,942, forward strand.
CATTGTCATGTGTCCTTTCTATCCCATTATTTTCTACATAAACATATATGTGAGGACAATATGCCAATGAGTGAGAGGCATGTGGAGCTTCTTAAAGATTAAAGGAGAAACTGTGACATCTTGGATAACAAGCCAAATGGGATTCATGGTTTTAGAGACAAACTTTTATTTCAATTCAAAGTTTCTTATGAGACATCTGTCAGCTAGAAACTGAAATCAGTAAAATTAACTATTGTTTTGATATTTTTCTAATTAATATTATTACTTTAAAAGAGGTATCAAGGACACTTCCATTCAAGGACTACCCTCATTTAAGATCTCAACAAGATGTCTGTGGAATTTTTAATTGGTGATCTCAAATATATAAATATATTTAAAAAAAATTTTTTTAAATATTTTATCTCTTACATTCAGATTTTCAAGAGCTTTATAATATTGCCCCAACTCATGATAACCTATTATGTTTCAACTCATTTCTTCAATATAAAAATGTCAGTAAGAAACTGCTAATTTCCTCTATTCTTTGTTTTACTAAAGTTATTGAACAAAAATCCTCTGTTCTGCTGTATGTGTTTGCTTCTTTCACATTCCCAAACTCAAATTCTCTTTCTAATTATATTAAAACAATGTGACTTCCCAAACCAAAGGATTATAGAAATGACACTTCACTTGTTGATAAAAGATCATACAAATATTTATCTACTGTAGGAAAGCATATTGTGGCTCAGTATTTTTCTAAGAAATGGGGATATAAAAGAAATAAGATATAGTATCCTCGGGAGTTTATTATTCTGTCTGGGGAAATAGTGAAACAAATAATCACAATAATGTATGAGTAAAGAGTACACTTAACACAGAATAGGTTGAAGACAGCTTCCTGGGAAGATAAAATGAAATAATGAGGGACCAGTAGGAAACTCTTAATGACAGGAAAATAGAACAAATGTGTCAATAACAGCCTACAAAGGGTATTGCATGGTTGAATATGTTCAGAGAATTAATGTGGGGTAGGAGGAGTTGGAGACAAGGAAGAGAGGGATGAAAGATGAAGCTGGAGAGATAAGAAGGACAAGAGATAGAGTGTTGTTGACTGAGTGAAATACTTCAAATAAAGACATTTGCATAAACAAGTTGAAGGAGATAATTTGGGCAAACTCCTTTGAAAGATCACTTTGGGTAGGCATAAAGAATAGATTGGAGTGTCTGAGCTCTTCTTTGCCTGTGGTATTAAATATATTAGTTAATACTCATAACAATTTCATGAGGTAGACACTAATATTACCCATATGTAACAGATGGGAACTGAGCACAGGGAGCTCAGTACTTACCCAAGATCATGAAGCTGGGAAATGGCCCTACCAGGATTCAAATTCAATTTGACAGATGGGAGAAAACACCAAGTTGTGAAAAGTGGCTTTCCCCAGGCAGTGGATCAGGAGACGTTTAGGAGGAACTTGGAAAGATTCCTCAAAATACTTTTTCACTCTTTGAACGCTTTTGTGCATTCACATATTCATTTTTATAAAGTATAACAGTGACATTTCTATCACAAAAAGAAATACAAAACAAGACCAAATATGAATTTTTACAAGTTCTTCACATTAAGAGTTACAAATGGATAAACTAGAACATTCTTCTAGGTCTGTCAGTCATAGGTCTTTGTCAGTAAGATCTTCTCAATTAGCAGTGATATCTCAAGATACAAACTTTGGAGGGAACTGACCTGCCATGGAAACATGCACTTCCTTCTCCACATTGAGTATTAGGTTCCTTACAACACAGGACACATTTGCTGTTGAACTTTTGTCCACTGTGAGAGATGATTTCACATGAAACATTCCATTTTCTTCCACTGTCTTTGTCTCAGAGACTGGTGCCAAGTTCAGTCCTTGATGGTCCCTCCATTGCAGCTCAGGCTCTGGATACCACCCCGCAGATGTGCAGGTCAACTTAATATCCCTTCTATTGCCAGACTCAATGTGAATATGAGGAGCCATACCTGAGACTAGAATAGCCAAAGAGAGACAGAGAAATTACACTTCTCCAAGTGTTTTGTTGCCATTTTACATGTTAGTAAACTTCTATGAAACTCAATTTTCTTATTTATAAAAGTGGCAGTTAGAAAATTAACTAGTCATGAAGAACTTTGGAGAAAAACCAGCTGTATCAACATTTAACAAAGTACCCAAATGCCCAGCACGTCTGTATTAATTGTTTTCTTTTTACCTCTCTCCCCTATGAAACGTTACTATTTTATCTGACGATTCTTAAAGTTGGGTAGAAAAACATCCATCAAATCACTTGGTACCTCTAAAGCTAAAGGCACACATCAGTTGGTGGTATTCTGTGGAAAATTGTTAGTCATTCTCCAAATATCTTTTAATGCCTAATTCTAAAGATGTTATTTTTAATAAGAAATTATGATGTTGGGAATGTTCCTAACATCAACGTGGTCCAAAAAAACTAGGTATGGGTGGTTACTGAGCACCTGAAATATTGTTAGGAACTGATTAAATGTATATCAACAGCATTTAAATTTCAATGTAACACGTGGCTAGTAGCAACCATTTTGGATAGAACCCTTTGGGGAAAGATATAAATTTTAACTGTGGATATGTCAGCCCAGGTTAAGAATGCATGTTCCAACCCCTGCCCTTACAATTAGGAGTGGCTTTGATATCCTGATGTTAGTATTTGAAAAGAAAATGATGTGTATGTTTTCTAGAATATTTCCCTCAAAGTTAAGAGATACACCTTTCCCTTCACTCTTTCTCCCTTCTCAAGGGCTGGAGCACACAGTGTCTGCAAGTCATCTTCAAAAGTGGATTATATGTCTGTGGCAAAACATCAAGATAAGAAATGTGTGAACCTCACAGTGTCTAGCCATTCTTTCAGTTCTGTGCTCCCTTCTGCTTTTAACTCAGAGAAAAGAAGCTCTGGTTTAAGCTACTGTCTTTTGAAATTCGGTGAACAGTATGCAGCATTCCACACAATATTATGCAGAGTAACTAATACAATCTGTAACAACAACAACAACAAAGATCAAATTGACTGGGATCAAATTATCCCTGTTGTGGTTTGAATTATGTCTTTTTTTTTTTTAAGATTTTATTTATTTATTTGACAGAGAGAGAGAGAGTGAGAGCAGGAACACAAGCAGGAGGAGTGGGAGAAGGAGAAGCAGGCTTCCTGCTGAGCAGGGAGCCCAATGCGGGGCTCGATCCCAGGACCCTGAGATCATGACCTGAGCTGAAGGCAGAAGCTTAATGACTGAGCCACCCAGGCGCCCCTGAATTATGTCTTCTGAAAAGATATGTTCAAGTCCTAACCTTCAATATCTGTGCCCTTATTCAGAAATCATTTTGTACTGTAATTAATAAAGAGGAAATTTTACTGGATTAAGGTGGGTCCTAATCCAAAGGGAATGCAGTCTATATGAACAGAAAGAAATTTGGACACAGAGACACAGGAAAGTGACCCTGTGAAGATGGAGGCAGAGAATGGAGAGATCTCAGCACAAGCCAAGGCATGCCTGGGGCTACCAGAAGCTGGAAGAGGCAAGGAAGCACTCTCCTCAGATGCTTCCCTGGGACCATAACCCTGATGACACCTTGATTGTGGACTCTGGCCTCCAGAACTGTGAGAAGATACATTTCTGTTGTTTTTAGGCCAGCCCATTTGTAGTAATTTGTTAAGGCAGTCCTTCTATTAGGTTGGTGAAGGAAAATTATCTAATGTCATCTGATGCTGCATGGATGGCCAGACCCTGACAAACACCAGAGGAGGTAGTTAATAGCATGCCACACCAGTGATGACCTCGTTGGCACAGTGGTGCCCCCCAGTGCTGGTACTGATGAATGTTACTCTCAGAATGCAATAGCTTTGAGATGCTCAGTAGAGCATGGTTATGAGGATAAGTTCTAGAGTCAAAGGTTACTTTTGTACTGGCTGGAATCAGGGACCCAGTGTAACTAATGACCCGGTCTCTGTGTACCTCCATTCCCTTTTTGTAAAATGAGGATAAAAATTGTCTCAACCCATATAATGGGTGCAAAATTACTCCATATAAACTGCTTACTGGGTTATAATAAATAAATATTATTCACCTTAAAGAGTTAATCAATTAAGAATACAAAGAAAAGAAGATTTCCATTTTATGGGATCTTTCAATTTGAAAGGCCATCCCATTACATTTCATGTATTCAGGCTCTTCTAAGAGTTGAAGGGAAATGCAATTATGGGTGGGTATTTTCTGAAGACAAAATTATATAACTCAGCTTTTTTTTTTGTAGAAACACGATAAATGTTTCATTAATGTCTGATTTTCTGGAGAGAGAAAAGTAATGTGTACTTCAAGTTATTCCATTCTCTTTACCTTATTAAATGTGTGGGCTAAGGGTAAAATACATTGTGTGGGTCTAGCATCAGTTAAAAATAAGAGTGGGAATTAAGGGTGGGGGTATGGATATTTTTAGGGATTGAAACATGTATTCCAAATGTTGCCTTAGCCATTAATGATGTAAGTTGAATTATCAAGTGAAGACTGAGGGGTCAAAGTGGAGAAAAGCTCGCCAGCATGAGAGGAAAACAGGTCATCATGGTTCTCCTACTATTGTGGGTTTCTAACTGGCATACTTGAGACCTGGATGGTTTCTTACATAGCACAGGTTGACTTAAATACATTCTTTACCCATATTTAAACTCTGGGATTTTCATTGTCTTATGGCCAGGGTAGAGAGAGAAAACCTGTAGTGTCCACCATTACAAGATTATATCACCTTATATCAGAACCTTCAATTTTATTTCTTAACTCTTAGAAAATATTTTGGTTAAGTTTGGTTAAAATTTCTTTGGATATTCTGGGTCTAGGAAAAAAGTGGGTGGAAGTTATCACTATTTTTTGTAATATATGCTCACAGTGCAAATTAAGATCACCATAGGCTTTATCTTAGTTTTATTTAAAAAAATGTGCTTGGGTAGCAAATACAACTTCCCTTGCATATATGATTTGGAAAAATCAATGAAGTGATGTATCAGATAGCCTCATCTACAAGATACAGGAGATTGTAAAGTAGATTCTAGAAAATGTGTCAATTAACCATTGTTGGAGCTGATAACAAACTCACGCAGAAGCACAATGTCAGAGTTTAGTGGCAATAGCTTCAAGATAGGAAATGTAGTCTTCTAAAGAAATGGGTAAAATGGAAGAATAGTGGAAAGTTGTTTTCTATTTAGTGATAGGGTAACTGTATAAAGAACAAATAAATCTGAGATAACGAAAATTGAGATAATCTTGAGAAATGACATGTTGTTCATTGAAGAAGCAATAGTAGCAACTGGCTTTCTAATTGAAAGCCCTTGATAAGGGTTTACTCAAGGTTTAGGAAATGTCTGTAGGACCTCTAGAAGTAGATGTCTAACACATGGATTTCTTCAGAAGTTACCACAGTAGAGTGAATGATCCCTGCTCTTAAGGAAAAACTCAGTGAATGGATGAACATAATTGGTCTTATTCATTCTTAGTGCCTGGTTAAATACCTCCAGTGGGAATGACACTCATTTGCATACAATAGAGCCTTGCAGTGAGGAACTCCAGTATACTTACCTAAAGATTCAGATTTTCTCTAAACCCAGAAGGAATCTCAGAAGGAGGCAACTACTCTTTCCCTGACTCAGCAGAAAATCTCTTAGGGGATGTGTGGATCGAAGTGTCTGGTAACAAAAACTTTGACTCAAAAGGTATTTAAAACTTGCAAGCAAGTGTCTTTGCAATAGCCCCCCTTATTTTATGAAGAATCATATAAGTATCCACCCCTTATTATGTAAACATGGATTACGGATTACTTAGGGCATATGCACAATTATCACTAAATAGGAGGCAGGAGCATTTGCAAACAGGTCAGGGAGTCCCGGAGGAGAAGATTTTCCTGCCTTTGGGAGGAGGGTCAATATTATTGGTTCCATCTGATGGATTGGGCTCATTTCTCTTAATGTCCATCATAAAGGGAGGTGATACAGAAACTCATCATCTGAGCTCAATATAAAACCCTACAGTGTTTATAGAGAAAATGCTGACTATGGCTCAGTGTGTGGTTGAATTAGAATCCTCACCTTTCATTCTGGCAGTACAGTTGTGTTGTTTTGTTTTGTTTTGTTTTTGTGGAAAATATCTGAGAGTGAGTGAGATTTAAGGGGACAGATTATGCAGGGATCTGAACAAACAAGGATGTCACACTGAGAGTCAGCAACACCGCATCTGACTGGACTGTTGCCAGAGTGGGCAGCAGCAAGGTGCAGAAAACGTAGCCTGGTAGCAGGCTGGTGAGATTCTTTCTGCCTCTGTTTAGTTCCTTCTGTGTTTCTGAATAGAACTAAGATACATTCCTGGGACTCTTCTGAGAAAGTACCTACTATAAACCCTGTTCTTTCTTTCCTTCAAAGTAATGATGTTGCAATAGAAAACATGAAAATATATTTTTACTACAGCCAAAGAATGTTGGGACGGACTGATCAGATTAATTTTACATATTTAACCTTCTTGGCATTCCATCGTAGTGTTTGTATAGAGTTAGCCACCTCTATCCATCTATATGGATACTTTGGACTCCTGATGGAAAAAAATAATAATAATACAATTTGTGTAGAGTTTTCACTGCAGAGACTCACCTGTGACCAGCACTTGGAATGTTGCCTCATTGTAGTATGTGGAGTTTTCAAAGAAACATGCATACTCCCCTCCATCTGAAGGTTGTATGGGATGGATCCTTAGGGCAACATGCCCTCTGATAATATTCTCCTTCAGGAACTCTGTCCTCCCTTGGTACTCTGGCCTCTGCTCTTCCGTATCATTCTGGGAAGTACTATAACGGTGCACCAGGCCAAAAGGATCATTCCGGTACCATCTCACTTCCATGTTCTGAGCATCCATTGATGGGCTGAGCTGGCAGGACAACACAGCCTCTTCCCCAACCAAGGCAGTGACTGGTGCTCTTGGTCCTATCACATGGAATTGCCCTGGAAGTAATTTTGAAAACAATGGAATCATCACTGAGACTGTGACAGGCATGATTGTGACCATCTGATCAGTAAACAAGTAGACCAGGCTAACTGAGTTAGTGAGCTGTAGCCATCTGATGAACAGAACTAAAATAAGGACACACAAATGCACTGTTAGTGTAAGAGATAGTAGAGGACATGATGCCAATGTGCAACAGTCACATGATCCTAACAAAAATTTAATTGGGTTTTCCCTTTGTCTATGATTGGAATTCAAATTATATAAATCTCATTCTTTTTGCCTTATATGCATATATATCATATATTATTTTATAACAATATATATTATGTAAATATTTGATATATAATATATAGTTACAGTATTTTATAATTAGTTATAATATAATTAAATATTTATATAATATATATTGTTATAAAATATTATCATTTAACAGATGGGGATATTGAGTCAGTCAATGATTAATTATTAGGTCAGTGATTAATGAATTGAGTGAATGGTAAATTCCTTCTAAATACTTAATGATGAAGGCATGAACTGAGAATTCTAATGGCAATAACCAAATATTTCCTTGCTTTAAAACATATATTACGGGGCGCCTGGGTGGCTCAGTTGGTTAAGCGACTGCCTTCGGCTCAGGTCATGATCCTGGAGTCCCAGGATCGAGTCCCGCACTGGGCTCCCTGCTTGGCAGGGGGTCTGCTTCTCCCTCTGACCCTCCTCCTTCTCATGCTCTCTGTCTCTCATTCTCTCTCTCTCTCAAATAAATAAATAAAATCTTTAAAAAAAAAAAAACAAAACAAAAAAAACAAAAAAAAACATATATTACCTAATATTATATAACTTATTATGAAATATAATCTGAAACTTTTAAAAATGAAGTTTTTGTGTTAAGAAAAAATACAATACTATTTATATATTTTCCCATTTTAGAAAATAAGTGTAAGATCCTGTATACAATATAAATTTTCTAGAGTATCACAATAGTATAGGCATAATGAGCAACCACAGGATAAATACAAATCTTTAAAAAAATAAATTTTGCCTGGTTTAAATCCTTTAAATGGCTACATAATCTTTTGTTCTAGTATTGACATTCAAATATTTCTTTCTTAAGGATCTAGGGCTTTCAGTTTGAAATGGAAACATCAAAAATGATAGCACTCCTGTCTCTGTCACTGTGTATGTTTAACCTAGATACACAGGGCTCCAAGTTCTAACTGCTTACTTGTCATACATATCAGGAAATTTCTATTTTTTTCTTTTGGATAGAAGCAATGAACTAACACAGGTCCCCAGTTACTAGATTAATTTAAAATGATATACAGCAAGAAGTACTGTCAAATATTTTACTTAAGGACAAGTTTTTTACTGTATATTTTGAGACATGCATGTAATGGATTGAACCAGTTTGGCTGGAAAACTGGGTAGATTTCTTTCTCTCTTGCGATCTCACTGAGTGTTACATGATCGATTTCATTAGCAGATTGCTTACCATGGGCATTGTAGTCTGGTTTGGTGCTTATTATTCATGAAACAATCCATTTATTTTTTTATTGAAGAATAATTGACATATATTGTATTAATTCCAGATATATACCATAGTGATACATTAAAAAATGTTCACCAAAATGTCTAGTTACCATCACCATACAAAGTTGTTAAAATATTATTGATTAGATACTCTGTGCTGTATATTACATCCCCAGGTCTTATTTTATAACTAGAAGGTGGTACCTCTTAATTCCCTTAATTTCTCATCCATACTCTCATTCCCTGACCTCTGGCAACCATCAGTTTGTTCTCTGTATCTATGATTCTGTTTCTGGGTCGTTTGTTCATTTGTTTTGTTTTGTTTTTAGATTCCACATGTAAGTGAATTTATATGGTATTTGTGTTTTTCTGTCTCGCTTGTAACTTTTAACACAGACCTGTACCTCTGAAACAAATAATACATTATATGTTTAAAAAAGAAAAAGAAAAAAGATAGTAGGAAGGGAAAAATGAAGGGGGGGAATTGGAGGGGGAGATGAACCATGAGAGACTAGGGACCCTGAGAAACAAACTGAGGGTTCTAGAGGGGAGGGGGTGGGGGGATGGGTTAGCCTGGTGATGGGTATTAAAGAGGGCACTGCCTGGAGCACTGGGTGTTAAACGCAAACAATGAATCATGGAACACTACATCAAAAGCTAATGATGTAATGTATGGTGATTAACATAACATAATAAAATAAAATTTAAAAAAATACCATCTAAGTCCATTCATGTTTTCATAAATGGCAAGATTTTATTCTTTCTTATGCCTGAGTATAATTCCATCATGTGTGTGAGTGTGTGTGTATAACTTCATTCTTATCTATTTACCTATTCACAGATTAGGTTTTCTCTATATCCTGGCAATTGTAAAAAAAAAAAAAAAAATGCTGCAATTAATTTGGAATGCTTGTGTCTTTTCAAATTAGTGTTTTTTTTTTCAAGTACTTAGACGTAGTCCACTGACATAGAAATAGACCACTGAATCATATGGTGGTTCTATTTTATTTTTGAGAAACATTCATACTACTTTCCATAGTATATGAAACAATTTGCATTTCCACCTACAGTGCATAAAGATTTCCTTCACTTCAAATCCTCACCAACACTAGTTATTCCTTGTCTTTTTGATACTAGCTATTCTGACAGGTGTGAGGGGGTATGTCATGATGGTTTTGATTTCCATTTCCCTGATAGTTAGCATTTTTTCATGTGCCTGTGGGCCATCTGTATGTCTTCTTTGGAAAATGTCTGTATACGTTCTCTGCACATTTTCCGATTCCTATTTTTCCTATGTATTGAGAAGTATGAGTTTTTCATAACTTTGGATGTATTTGGATCTGTTATAGGATATATCATTTGAGAATATCTTCTCCAATTCAGTACATTGCCTCTTTCTTGTATTGGGTATTTCCTTTTCTGTGCAAAAACTTTTTAATATACTGTGGTATGTATGTATGTATGTATGTATGTATGTATGTATGTATTTATTTATTTATTTTCAGTTAGACAACATATAGTACATTAGTTTTTGATGTAGTGTTCAACAATTCATTGGTTGCATATAACACCCAGTGCCATTTATTTATTTATTTATTTATTTATTTTTGTTTTGTTATCCCAGCTTCAGTAGCTGTATCCAAAAATGTGATTAAGAATGATATCAAGGGGGATGGCAGCAAGATGGTGGAAGAGTAGGGGACCTCACTTCATCTGGTCCCTCGAATTTAGCTGTATATCTCTCAAACCATTCTGAACACCCACAAGTTTAGCCTGATACATAAGAAAATGTTTTTTGCAAGGTAGGAGGTGTGAGGTCATGAATCTCTAGGAACATATCAGAAGATAAACTGAGAGGGGAGGGAGCCTCCATAAGCTGGCTACCAGAAAGTGATACAACACTAGATAGCAAAATCAGAACCCTAGAAATCTGCTCCAGTGAGAGACACCCCTTTCTGAAAGGGGCTCTGGGGATGGAAAAGGCAGAATTCTAGGTGGGTCACTGTGGTCTCAGGATTCCAGGAGACACAGAAAGAACCTGGGTGCCTGAACTGATAGAGTGCTCAAACAGCAGTTACCATCCCCTGGTAGGGACGAAACAGCTATGCCCACAACTGGGCAGAAGCTCACAGGGTCGCAGTGGCCCCGGAAAGGACAGTAAGGGTGACACCCAGCTGTGACCTGGGAGAAGAAGTGTGGGGTGTTCACGTGAGCCCACAAACCTTTGCAATTCCAAGACACAAAACACAGAGACACTCGTGTGTCCCTGGGAATCCTTGCAGGAGAATTGCAGTGGGCCTGACTACTGGGTTTCTGTGGAGCTTGGTGCACCCAGAAGTGGAGACAGTTTGACCCACAGAGTTTATTGAAGGGGGGAGACCCCGATCTTACAGCCCTGGGCTGGAGATCCAGTCATGGCCATTTTTGCTCTAACTCTCTGAAGAGGCACAGAAAGGCACCAGGGAACAAAAGCCACACAAACGACCAACTTATATTAAGCTCATCCCCCTGACAAGGGGTGAGGCAACTCCTCCCAGGCAAAGATATCTGAAAAACAGCACAGCAGCCCCCCCCCCCCCGCCAGAAGACAGACTGGAAGAACAGGTGAATGACAAGCTTATGGACTGCAACACTCCACCACCCGGAGAAAATGATATATTGAGCTACAGGTGTTCCCTCATGACTCATTTATCCTTCAGTTTAAAATTTTCCATTTTTTTCTTTACTTTTTTCCCACTTCAATTAGATTTTTATTTTGTCAGCTTATGTTTTTAAGTTGCTTTTTAACTTTTATTGTTTTTCACATCTATATTTTAAAGATGTATGATTCATTCTACTCCTTTTTTCTCTCTATTCAATTTTATTTTTATATAAATATAAATGCTGCTTTCTTTGCAATTTTGGGATGTAGTGCCTTCTAACACACAGACCAAAACTCAATCAAGAACAAGCAGGCCACCCTACTTTGTCCACCCTATGAGAACCTAGTCTTTCTTTCCCACACTTTTTTTTTTTTTTAATGTATGGTTCTGTTGCATTTGGACTTTGTGTGATTTTATGTGGTGGCTTCTGACCTTCTGGATTTTTTCTAGAGTGTATTTTGCTTCAGTCATGGTTAATATTTTGGATTGGGTTCATTGGCTTACCCATCCTTCCATGGGCAGAATGACTGGAAGGAGGAACTCACAACAAAGAAAAGAACCAGAGGCAATGTTCCCAGCCACAGAGCCAATCAATATGGATGTAAGCAAGATGTCAGAGATAGAATTCAGGATAGCAATTATAAAGTTAATAGCTAGGCTTGAAAAAAGCATAAATGACAACAGAATTGCTAAGGGCAGAAATGAGATCTAATCAAGCCAAACTTAAAAATGTTATGAATTGGATGCTCTAACAGCTAGGGCCAATGAGGATCTAGAAGACAGGCTGATGGAAAGGAAGTTGAGGAAAAGAAAGAAATTCAACTAATAGCCTGTGAAGAAAGGCTTCGAGAATTTAATGAGGCCTTGAAATGAACCGATTTCTGAATTATCAGGATCGCAGATGGGGTGGGAAAAGAGAGGGCTAGAAGGTATATTTGAGCAAATCAGCCCTTAAAACTTCCCTGATCTGGGGAAGGAAACAAACATTCATGTCCAAGAGGCAGAGAGGGCCACTCGAAAAATCAATAAAAAATAGATCAACACCCTGACATATAATAGTGAAGCTTGCAAATCTTAGAGGCAAAGAAACTATCCTAAGAGGTAGCTAGGGAGAGGAGGTTCCTTAAGTATGGAGGGAGGAACATCAGAATAACATCAGACCTATCCACAGAAACCTGCCAGGCCAGAAAGGGCTGGCAAGACATATTCAGAAAATGAGAAGAACATGCAGCCAAAAATACTTTATCCAGCAAGGCTGTCATTCAGAATGGAAGGAGAGATAAAGAGCTCCCAGGACAGACAGAAACTGAAAGAAAATGTGACCACCAAGCCAGCCCTGCAAGAAATATTATGGGGGATTCTGTAAGTAAAGAGAGACCTCAAGAGTAACATAGAAGGTGAGAGACAATCTACAGAAACAGGGACTTTACAGGCAATAAAATGGCACTAAATTCATATCTTTCAGTAGTTACTCTGAATTTAAATGGGCTGAATGCTCCAATCAAAGACATAGGGTATCAGATTGGATAAAAAAGTAAGAAACATCCATAAGGTGTCTACAGGAGACTCATTTTAGATCTGAAGACAACTCCACACTGAAAATGAGGGGGTGGAGAATCTTTTACAACGATAATGGAAATCAAAAGAAAGCTGGGGTGGCAATCCTCATATCAGACAAGTTAGGTTTTAAACATAAGACTGTAGTAAGAGATGTAGAGGGGCACTATATCATACCAAAAGTTCTATCCAACAAGAAGATCTAACAATTGTAAATATCTATGCCTCCAACATGGGAGCAACCAATTATATAAACCAATTAATAACCAAAGTAAAGAAACATATTGATAATATGAAAAAGGAGATTTTAAAACCCCACTAACAGCAATAGACAGATCATCTAAGCAAAGATCAACAAAGAAACAAGAGCTTTGAATGACACATTGGACCAGATGGACCTCATAGATATATATATAGAACATACCACCCTAAAACAACAGAATACTCATTCTTCTCAAGTGCACATGGAACTTTCTCCAGAATAGACCACATACTGGGTCACAAATCAGGTCTCAACTGATACCAAAAGATTGAGATTATTCCCTTCATATTTTCAGACCACAATGCTTTGAATCTGGAACTCAATCAGAAGAAGAAATTTGGAAGGAACTCAAACTCTTGGAGGTTAAAGAGCATCTTGCTAAAGAATGAACGGGTCAAACAGGAAAATAAAGATGAACTTAAGGCATTCATGCAAACTAATGAAAATGAAAACACATCTGTTCAAAATCTATGGGATACTGCAAAGCTGGTCCTAAGAGGGAAGTCCATAGCAGTCCAAGCCTCGCTTAAAAAATTAAAAAATATGTTCCATTTCTATATGCATTTATTGTATATTTATTATTTTTTAAGTTCAGTTAGCCATCATCAGTTTTTGATGCAGTGTTCAATGATTCATTGGTTGTGTATGACACCCTGTGCTCATCACATCATGTGTACTCCTTAATACCCATCACCGGGTTACCCCATTCCCCCACACACCACCTTCTGCAACCCTCAGTTTGTTTCCTGGAGTCCAGGGTCTCTCATGGTTTGTCTCCCTCTCTGATTTCTTCCCATTCATTTTTCCCTTCCTTCCCCTATGTTCCTCTGCATTTTCCTTATATTCCACATATGAGTGAAACCATATAATTGTCTTTCTCTGATTGACTTATTTCACTTAGCATAATCCCCTCCAGTTCCATCTATGTTGCTGCAAATGGTATGTATTCATCCTTTCTGATGGCTAAGTCATATTCCATTGTATATATGAACCACATCTTATTTATCCATTCATCTGTTGAAGGACATCTTGGTCCATGTATACAAAGGAATATTACTCAGCTATATGCATTTTTGAAAGTTTTAAGGAGATGTGATTGACTAAAACACCATAGCAAACCAAGAGAAAGAGTATAGGGAATTCAACACAAAGATCAAGAAACAGAACTTCCAGATTTATGCCTGGGATGAAGATATAACAGAAGCAGGCCCCTTTGAATACAGCAAATTATTGATTTTAAATATATGGAAAACATATTATGTAAAAAGGGAACATAGATGAGACTTCTAGAAGAACAGATTTTTAAAAACACACAAATGAGAAAATGGAAGTTAATGCCAACTTCAGGAAAAATGAAAGGTAGTACATGACAGAATGCACCACTGAATTAGTTTTAAAGGACTTTTGCATTGTCAAGTTGACACAATAACTTAATGTCGATTTGACCCTGAAATTCAATATGACTCTATTAACATTGTGAAGAAAGGAGGTGAGAAGAGCACAGTGTGGGATAATTAAGTAATAATCTTTCATGCTTGAAAGATCATCCTGGAAAGTGATAAATAATGAAACAAGAGATTACATAATTAAGAATACAGAAATATCAGAGGAAACAAGCCAGAAATGTTGACAGTGATTAATTCCAGAATTTAGGCAGAAACGAGGTGTAAAATTCCAGATTTTGAAGTATTTTTTAGTTTTGTTTTACTTTTTAAAAATGTTGATTTAAAGATAAAGGAACTAGGGGTGCCTGGGTGGCTCAGTCAGTTAAGTGTCCAATTCTTGGTTTTGGCTCAGGTCGTGATCTCAGGGTCCTGAGATTGAGCCCTGCATCAGGCTCCAAGGTAAGCATGGAGCCTGCTTAAGACTCTTTCTCTCCCACTCCTTCTGCCCCTTCCCCTCCGCTTTTGCTCACTCTCTCTTAAAAAAAAATAGAAGAAAAAAATTTAAAAAATATTAAAAATAATAAAGAAAAGGGAAATGAAATTAAAATCCTTTCCATATTATTAGGATTTCAGAGATGATTATGGATCCTGGGACCACCATAGAGTAAATGTATGTAAACCTTAATTGTAGGCATAGTAATTGAAAATTATCATTTTAAAAAATTAATTTATAAAATGATAGTAAATACCTAGTAGGCTTATAATTTATAATTGGTAATTCAGTTTTTACAACACCACCAAATTAATTCACCATATTCGACTACCTATTACTGTAGAAAAGCTATTGACAATTTTTGTTTCTTTCATAGATTGCTTTTACTTTTTTATTAAGTTTATATTTTGGTAACTTTTAAAATTAATTTTATCTGTGTCTTTCTGAATATTTTCTCAGGAATACTTTATCAAAAAGGATTACTAGGCCAATGAATTCGGACATATTTAGCTTTCTGTTTGCTTGCCTCTTTTTAACACTAGGACGTTTTATCAAGTCCTTTGACAAAAACAGGCATCCAATTTGAATTCACACTTTTGACTAATGAGGTTGGACTATTTTCATCTACTTTCTGACGCTATTTGAAATTTGTGGAAATTATGTTTAGTGTTTTGACAACTTTTTAATTGAACTTTGTATTAAAAACTTGATTTCATTGGTTATTTTCCCAATTTTGCTAAATTCTTTTTCCAATTTATAAATTTTTACTCCATTGATTTCTCATGTTTTTGTAGACAGTATGCTCTGTAGTAGAGGCCTGAGCCAAGCTTTTAGTGTTTAAAGTTACTTTTCTTTCTTTCTTCTTTCTTTCTTTCTTTCTTTTTCTTTCTTCCTTTCTTCCTTTCTTTTTTCTTTCTTTCTTTCTTTCTTTCTTTCTTTCTTTCTTTCTTTCTTTCTTTCTTTCTTTCCTTTCTTTCTTTCTTTCTCTCTCTCTCTCTCTTTTCTTTCTCTCTTTCTCTCTTTTGTTTTTTTGGGCAAAGTATGTATATTTATCTTCCTGTTCAATAGCATGTCTTTCATTAAAATAAATGTTTATCATCTCTGTTAAGATGCACTGATACCTCTTTTCCACACTGATATTTTTAATTTAAATAGCATCTTTTGTGCTTATATCTTTTAACCCATCAGCTGACAATTGCATGCATCCTCAATCGGATCAATATTCATAAAAATCCAGAATTTTCATATTGGAAGCATTGAAGCACACTTATTTGAAACATAAGGATTTTTGTTAAAGCCAAAATAATTTAAACACTTTGACAAAGGTCCTGCAATAGGATGGGTAGAGCAGGGCCCTGGGATCCTAGAAATCTAAATCATGTCCTGACAGCAGTGAGCAGAGAGCATCCTCCATAGGGCCACAGAACATTTTTTTTCTAGGCTCAGTTTTAGAACAAGTGTCATGTTAAACTAAACAGAATCAATGAAAATAATATTAGTTTAATGGGTTTTAGTTTAAGATAGTGATGTAGGAGGATGCTAAAGTGATTCCTCTCATAGAAACAATTAGTCTACAGCTACATATGGAAGAATAGTCCCTGGGAAAAAATAACTGAGCAACTCCTACACATCAAGTGAGTGAGGAAAAATCCCACACTGAAGTAAAGAGGGGAGGCTGATACATAATCTCACCATAAACTCCACCCCCAGCACAGTAAGTCATAATTGGGAGGGAACTCACAATGCTGAGCTTTTGCCTAATGAGCAAAGGATTTGAAACCCACATCTGGCAACCCAACTATTAAGACCTATACTTGAGAGATAAGCCCTCAAATCATCTAGCTTTGGAAGCCAATGGAGTTTGCATCCACAAGACCCACAGCCTATAACAAACAGAGAAATAGTTCTTAAAGGGTTAACAAGGATGCACCTACCCCATAGTCAAGACTAAAAGGGAAAATATATTCCATAAATGGAAATCAAAAGAATTTTGGGGGAGGTGTTACAATGGTATCCAAAGAAAAACAAAAACAAAACAAACAAAAAGATTAAGACAACGCTGTAATAAGAGACAAATAGGTCATTATATAATGATTAATGGGTCAATGTAACAAGAAAATATAATATTTGTAAATATTTATGCACCTAATATAGGGCTACCTAATATATACAGGAAATATTAACAGACCTAATGGAAGGAATATACAATACAATAATAGTAGGGGACATCAATACCCCAAATTCATCAATGGATACATCATCCAAACAGAAAATCAATAAGGAACCATTAGCTTTAAATGACACTTTAGTCTAGAAGGACTTAACAGACATATACAGAGCATTTCCTGCAAAAGTAACAGAATGCATAGTCTTCTTGGGTGCACATGAGAAATTCTCTAAAATGGATCATATGTTAGGCCACAAAACAATTCTTAATAAATTTAAGAAGATTTGGATCTTATCAAGCATCTTTTCAAATTACAATGGTATGAAAATCATAGTCACTTACAAGAAGAAAAAAAGAAAATTTAAAAGTATGTGGAGATTAAACAACATGTTACTGAAAAAACAATGGTTCAAGGGGAAATCAAAAGAGAAATTAAAAGAAAAATACTGTGAGGCAAATGAAAATGAAAATACATCATACCAAAACATGGAGGATGCAGCAACAGCAGTTCTAAGAGGAATGATTGGCTTCTGTTAACCTCATTTTATTGTAGGAGATGTTACAATGCTATATAAATCTTAAAAAGTCCTTTTTATGCAAATGACATTTTAATTTAATGTACCAAATTGTTTATCTAGTTTTTATAATATGATTTAAACAGATCCTTTCTAAGATGACATTATCTAATATTTACTTAAGGAATGGACAACCTATATCATAAAAAGAGACTTTGTAATTAAATCACATTATATGGCAGATTCCAAGTACCATTATATGTTACTTTTTTTTAAGATTTTATTTATTTATTTGAGATAGAGAGAGACAGCACAGCGGGGAGGGCGTAGAGAATCCCAGACAGACTCCACATTGAGTGCAGAGCCTGGGGTGGGGATCAACCTCATGACCCTGAGGTCATGACCTGAGTTGAAATTAAGAGTCAGACACTTAGCTGACTGAGCCACCCAGGTGCCCCCCCCCCCATTTTATGTTATTTTTAAAATCTGGAACAATGAAACAAAGGGTTCAGTCATGAGAAGATGTTTGAAAAACAATTGAAATATACAGTGCAGTTGCTATAAGTCTTATCATATAATCAATCTTATGCATTCTGGAAGAAAGACAGACTTCTACCTGTACACCACCTGCACTTTATTTTGCACAGACATTTCATTATTAGTGTAATTTAAGGGGCAAATCTCTTTCTGAATATAGATTTCTCTTTGGATCAAATAATTGTTCATAGCAGTAAGTGCCTAATCAAAAATTAATTAAAAGACAATAGAAAAAAAATTAATTAAAAGACAATAGAAAAGATCAGTAAAACTAAGATGTGATTCTTTGAAAACAAAATCAATGTTGACAAATCTTTAGCTGGTCTCACTAAAAAAAAAAAAATCGAGACAATTCAAATGAATAAAGTCAGAAATGAAGAGGTAGATGTTACAACCATTACCACAGAGATACAAAGGATAACAGGAACTACGGGGAATAATTATATGTCAACAAATTGCACACACACAAAAAAAATACTCTGTGATCCAGTAATTCTACTTATGTGTATCTATCCAAAGGAAATTAAAACACTAACCAAAATGATACATCCAACTCCCATGCTGCAGTGTTTGCTGCATCATTATTTACAATATCCAGGGCATAAGAAACCCAGGTGTTTATTAATAGATAAATGTGTAAAGGAAATGTGTTATATAAACACAGTGGAATATTATTCAGTCATAAAAGAAATCTTCCTGCTTCTGACAACATGCATGGAACTCAAGAGCATTATGCTCAGTGAAATAAATGAGAAACAAATAGCATATGATGTCACTCATGTATGAAATCTAAAACAAAAAAAAAACTTATGAATTCTTAAATATAGAGAACAAATTGGTGGTTGCCAGAGGTGGGACCAGGGGTGGTGGATGAAATGGGTGACTATGATCAAAAGGAACACACTTCCAGTTATAACACATAAATAAGTAAATAAGTTCTGGGGATGTAATGTACAACATGGAGATCACAGTTAATAATAATGTGTTATGTTTGAAAGTTCTAATCAAAAGAAAAACTTGTAATTACTGGTGATGGATATTAACTAAACTTCTTGTGGTAGTCACTTTGCAATATATATATACCAAAATATTGTGTTGCACATCTGAAACTTATATAATGATATGTCAATTGTTCTCAGTTAAAGACAGTAATTTGGGGGGGCGGAGCAAGATGGTGGAGGAGTAGGGGACCTGGATTTCATCTGGTCTCAGGAATTCAGCTGGACAGGGATCAAACCATTCTGAACACCTACAAACTCAACAGGAGATCGAAGACAAGAATAGCAACAACTCTCTGAACAGAAAAGCGACCACTTTCTGAAAGGTAGGACGTGCGGAGAAGTGAATCTGAGGCGATATTCGGGAGGATAGATGGCGGGGGAGGGGGCCTCCATCGGCCGCTTCTGGCAAGTGATAGAGCCCCAGAGCACAAAATCGGAACTTTTAGAAGTCTGCTCCGCTGAGGGACGTCACTCTGGTGGCTAAGTGGTGGGTGGAACCCTCGCGGGACAGTGTGGTCTCAGGACCCTCGGGGTCACAGAAAGACCGGGGGTGCCTGAGTGCGGCAGAGCTCCCAGGTATCGGAGCAGGGAAGCCGGCTGCAGGGACGGAGCCGAGGCGCGGGCTCTCAGCTCGGGGTTGTCATAAACCGTGATCCACGGCACAGTCGGGCCACTGCTCCTCCAGCAGGGACCCAACAAGCGGCAGATCCGGGGAGACTCACCTTCGTCCCCCGGGAGGAGAGGTGTGGGAGCGCACCGCGGGGATCTGCTGGGTTTGGAGACTCCACCCAGAGTCGGGTGCCAGAGATAGAAACGCTCGGTCACAGGCCGGGTGAGCATGGAGTGCGGCCGGAGACCGGGGAGACGGGAGTGACTGACTGCTTTTCTCTGGGGGCGCACTGAGGAGCGGGACCCTGAGTTTTCTGCTCCTCCAGGGCGGAGACTGGGAGGCCGCCATTTTCACTCTCCGCCTCCAAAGCTGTACGGAAAGCTTGCAGGGAACAAAAGCTCCCGAGAGCAAACCCGAGCAGATCACTTAGGTGGGACCGGCAAGGGCGGGGCAATTCCGCCTCCGGCAAAGACATTTGGGAACCACGGCAACAGGCCCCTCCCCCAGAAGATCAGCGAGAACAGCCAGCCAAGACCAAGTTTACCGATCAATGAGAACAGCAGAACTCCAGCGCTAGGGGAATACTGCACATAGAATCCATGGCTTTTTTACCATGATTCTTTGTAAGTCTTTCAAAGTTAATTTTTTTAACTGTCTTTTTTTTTTAATTTTTCTTTTTCCCCTTTCAACCAACATCTTATCAATACGTTTTTAAAAAAAAAAACCTTTTTATTTTTCATTTTTAGAGTCATATTCTATCCCTTCATAGTACTTACACTTATTTTTGGCATATATATATAAGTTGTTCTCTCTTTAAAATTTTGAGATACAGTTTCTTCTAACATATCAAAATATACCCTAAATCTCTAGTGTATGGTTTTGTTCTAGTCTGCTGCCTGATCATATTCTCTTCCTTTTTTTATTCTTTTTTTTAAATCCTCTTCTTTCTATTTTCAAACAACTTCTTATCAATTCCTTTTATAATTTTTTTTATAATTTTCATCTTTACAGTCATATTCCATCCCTTCATCATATCAACCCTTATTTTTGTACATATATAAGTTTTTCTTTCTTTAAAATTTTGGGAGGTGCTTTCTTCTAACAGACCAAAATACACCCAAAATCTAGTGTGTGGCACTGATCTATGCAACATCCTGATCATATTTGATCATATTCTGTTTTTTTGTTTGTTTTGTTCTGTTTTTGTTGTTTTTCTTTTTTTCTTTTTTTTTCTTTTTCTTTTTTCTTCCTTTCCCTTTCATTTCTCCTGGCTTCAGGTCATTTCTGATTTGTTTAGAGTATATTTTCTGGGGACGTTGTTACCCTGTTAGCATTTTGTTCTCTCATTCATCTGTTTTCCTCTGGACAAAATGACAAGACAGAAAAAATCACCTCAATCAAGAGAACAAGAGGTAGTACCGACTGCCAGGGACCTACTCAATATGGACATTAGTACGATGTCAGATCTAGAGTTCAGAATCAAGACTTTAAAGATACTAGCTGGGCTTGAAAAAAGCATGGAAGTTATTAGAGAAACCCTTTCTGGAGAAATAAAAGAACTAAAATCTAACCAAGTCGAAATCAAAAAGGCTATTAATGAGGTGCAATTAAATATGGGGGCGCTGTTAGGATAATTGAGGCAGAAAAGATTAACAGTGATAGAGAAGACCAAATGATGGAAAATAAAGAAGCTGAGAAAAAGATAACTACTGGATCACATGGGCAGAATTTGAGAGATAAGCGACACCTTAAGATGAAACAACATTAGAATAATTGGGATCCCAGAAGAAGAAGAAAGAGAGAGAGGGGCAGAAGGTATATTGGAGCAAATTATAGCAGAAATATTCCCTAATTTGGGGAAGGAAACAGGCATCAAAATCCAGGAAGCACAGAGAACCCCTCTCAAAATCAATAAAAATAGGTCAACACCCCAACATCTAATAGTAAAGCTTACGAGTCTCAGAGACAAAGAGAAAATCCTGAAAGCAGCTCAGGAGAAGAGATATGTAACCTACAATGGTAGAAACATTAGATTGGCAACAGAGCTATTCACAGAGACCTGGCAGGCCAGAAAGGACTGGCATGATATATTCAGAGCACTAAATGAGAAAAATATGCAACCAAGAATACTATATCCAGCTAGGCTGTCATTGAAAATTGAAGGAGAGATAAAAAGCTTCCAGGACAAACAAAAACTAAAGGAATTTGCAAACACAAAACCAGCCCTACAAGAAATATTGAAAGGGGTCCTCTAAGCAAAGAGAGAGCCTAAAAGCAACATAGACCAGAAAGGAACAAAGACAATATACAGTAACCGTCACCTTACAGGCAATACAATGGCACTAAATTCATATCTTTCAGTAGTTACCCTGAATGTAAATGGGCTAAATGCCCCAATCAAAAGACACAGGCTATCAGATTGGATTAAAAAACAAGACCCATCGATATGCTGTCTGCAAGAGACTCATTTTAGATCCAAAGACACCCCCAGATTGAAAGTGAGGGGGTGGAAAACCATTTACCATGCTAATGGACACCAAAGCAAGCTGTGATGGTAATCCTTATATCAGACAAATTAGATTTTAAACCAAAGACTGTAATAAGAGTTGAGGAAGGACACTAGATCCTCCTTAAAGGGTCTATCCAACAAGAAGATCTAACAATTGTAAATATCTATGCCCCTAACATGAGAGCAGCCAATTATATAAGGCAATTAAGAACAAAAGCAAAGAAACACATCGACAACAATACAATAATAGTGGGGGACTTTAACACCCCCCTCACTGAAATGGACAGATACTCTAAGCAAAAGATCAACAAGGAAATAAAGACTTTAAATGACACGCTGGACCACATGAACTTCACAGACATATTCAGAACATTCCATCCCAAAGCAATGGAATACACATTCTTCTCTAGTGCCCATAGAACATTCTCCAGAATAGATCACATCCTAAGCCACAAATCAGGTCTCAACTGGTACCAAAAGATTGGGATCATTCCCTGCCTATTTTCAGACCACAATGCTTTGAAACTAGAACTCAATCACAAGAGGAAAGTCAGAAAGAACTCAAATACATGGAGGCTAAAGAGCATCCTACTAAAGAATGAATGGGTCAACCAGGAAATTAAAGGAGAATTTAAAAAATTCATGGAAACCAATGAAAATGAAAACACAACTGTTCAAAATCTTTGGAATGCAGCAAAGGCAGGCCTAAGAAGAAATTACATAGCAATACAAGCCTTTCTCAAGAAACAAGAAAGGTCTCAAATACACAACCTAATCTACACCTAAAGGAGCTGGAGAAAGAACAGCAAATAAAGCCTAAACCCAGCAGGAGAAGAGAAATAATAAAGATCAGAGCAGAAATCAATGAAATAGAATCCAAAAGAACTGTAGAACAGACCAACGAAATTAGGAGCTGGTTCTTTGAAAGAATTAACAAGATTGATAAACCCCTGGCCAGACTTATCAAAAAGAAAAGAGAAATGACCCAAATCAATAAAATCATGAATGAAAGAGGAGAGATCACAACCAACACCAAAGAAATACAAACAATTCTAAGAACATATTATGAGTAAATATATACCAGCAAATTAGATAACCTGGAAGAAATGGATGCATTCCTAGAGATGTATCAACTACCATAACTGAACCAGGAAGAAATAGAAAACCTGAAAAGACCTATAACCAAAAGGAAATTGAAGCAGTCATCAAAAATCTCCCAAAAAACAAAAGCCCAGGGCCAGATGGCTTCCCAGGGGAATTCTACCAAATATTTCAAGAAGAATTAATACCTATTCTTCTGAAACTGTTCCAAAAAATAGAAATGGAAGGAAAACTTCCAAACTCGTTTCATGAGGCCACCATTACCTTGATCCCAAAACCAGACAAAGACCTCATCAAAAAGGAGAATTACCGAATAATATCCTTGATGAACATGGATGCAAAAATTCTCACCAAATACTATCCAATAGGATCCAACAGTACATTAAAAGCATTATTCACACGACCAAGTGGGATTTATCCCTGGGCTGCAAGGTTGGTTCAACATCCACAAATCAATCAACGTGATACAATACATTAACAACAGAAAGAACAAGAATCATATGATCTGCTCAATAGATGCAGAAAAAGCATTTGACAAAGTACAGCATCCTTTCTTGATCAAAACTCTTCAGAGTATAGGGATAGAGGGTATGTACCTCAGTATCATAAAAGCCATCTATGAAAAACCTACAGCGAATATCATTCTCAATGGGGAAAAACGGAGAGCTTTCCCCCTAAGGTCAGAAACGCGGCACGGATGTCCACTATCACCACTGCTATTCAACACAGTATTAGAAGTCCTAACCACAACAATCAGACAACAAAAAGAAATAAAAGGCATCCAAATAGGTAAAGAAGAAGTCAAACTCTCACTCTTTGCAGATGATATGATACTTTATGTGGAAAACCCCAAAGACTCCACCCCAGAACTGCTAGAACTCATACAGGAATTCAGTCAAGTGGCAGGATATAAAATCAATGCACAGAAATCAGTGGCATTCCTATACACCAAAAACAAGACAGAAGAAAGAGAAATTAAGGAGTCGATCCCATTTACAATTGCACCCAAAACCATAAGATACCTAGGAATAACTCTAACCAAAGAGGCAAAGGATCTGTACTCAGAAAACTATAAAATACTCACGTAGGAAATTGAGGAAGACACAAAGAAATGGAAAACGTTCCATGTTCATGGATTGGAAGAACAAATATTTTGAGGATGTCAATGCTACCTAGAGCTATCTACACATTCAATGCAATCCCCATCAAAATACCATCCACCTTTTTCAAAGAAATGGAACAAATAATCCTAAAATTTGTATGGAACCAGAAAAGACCCCGAATAGCCAGAGGAATGTTGAAAAAGAAAAGCAAAGCTGGTGGCATCACAATTCTGGACTTCCAGCTCTATTACAAAGCTGTCATCAAGACAGTATGGTACTGGCACAAAAACAGACACATAGATCAATGGAACTGAAGAGAGCCCAGAAATGGACCCTCAACTCTATGGTCAACTAATCTTTGACAAAGCAGTAAATAATGTCCAATGGAAAAAAGACAGTCTCTTCAGCAAATGGCGTTGGGAAGATTGGACAGCCACATGCAGAAGAATGAAACAGGACCATTTACTTATACCACACACAAAGATAGACTCCAAATGGTTGAAAGACCTCAATGTGAGACAGGAGTCCATCAAAATCCTAAAGGAGAACACAGGCAGCAACCTCTTTGACCTCAGCCACAGCAACTTCTTCCTAGAAACATCGCAAAAGGCAAGGGAAGCCAGGGCAAAAATGAACTCTTGGGACTTCATCAAGATAAAAAGCTTTTGCACAGCAAAAGAAACACTCAAGAAAACCAAAAGACAACTGACAGAATAGGAGAATGATATTTGCAAATGACATATCAGATAAAGGGCTAGTATCCAAAATCTATAAAGTACTTATCAAACTCAACACCGAAAGAACAAATAATCCGATCAAGAAATGGGCAGAAGACATGAACAGGCATTTTTCCAAAGAAGACATCCAAATGGCCAACAGACACATGAAAAAGTGCTCAACATTGCTCGGCATCAGGGAAATCCAAATCAAAACCTCAGTGAGATACCACCTCACACCAGTCAGAATGGCTAAAATTAACAAGTCAGGAAATGACAGATGTTCGCGGGGATGTGGAGAAAGGGGAACCCTCCTACACCGTTGGTGGGAATGCAAGCTGTTGCAATCACTCTGGAAAACAGTATGGAGGTTCCTCAAAATGTTGAAAATAGAGCTACCATCTGATCCAGTAATTGCACTACTGGGTATTTACCCCAAAGATACAAACGTAAGGATCCGAAGGGGTACGTGCACCCCGATGTTTATAGCAGCAATGACCACAATAGCCAAACTGTGGAAAGAGCCAAGATGTCCATCAACAGATGAATGGATAAAGAAGAAGTGGTATATATATACAATGGAATATTATGCAGCCATCAAAAGGAATGAGATCTTGCCATTTGCAACAACGTGGATTGAATTGGAGGGTGTTACGCTGAGCGAAATAAGTCAATCAGAGAAAGATATGTATCATATGACCTCACTGATATGAGGAATTCTTAATCTCAGGAAACAAACTGAGTGGGGGGTGGGGTGGGATGGATGGGGTAGCTGGGTGATAGACATTGGGGAGGATATGTGCTATGGTGAGCACTGTGAATTGTGCAAGACGTTCAATCACAGATCTGTACCTCTGAAACAAATAATATATTAAATGTTGAAAAAAAAAAGAAGAAGA